>NW_010231710.1:10938-11154 GCF_000690775.1 Eurypyga helias | reverse complement strand
GAGCGTGGTGGCGGCACGGAGCCGGGGGTCCCCCCCTTCTCCCACCCCTGGGGAAAAGGCTCTGCAGATCCCCGCAAAACTCACTGCCACCAGTGAGCTGTGCGCCCACAGCTCCTCTGGGATGTGCCAGGAGCTTGCATGCACCCAGCACATCCACGAACAAGATTCCTCACCGCAGACAAGTCGCTGCACCCTCCGGCTGGCCCCGGTTCCTTG
>NW_010231710.1:9846-10856 GCF_000690775.1 Eurypyga helias | reverse complement strand
GGCCGCGGTGCCCAGCCCCATAAGGGGTCACTGCAGCTCTGGGCTGAGTGGCCCTGAGCAGGGTTAGAAGCTTTGCTGGGCTGAACACCCTGAATGTCCCCTCACCCATGGAGGGGACCACCCACAAGCGGGTGGGCTCCGGGATGGGGTAACTTTGGGAGCGCACAGTGCGGAGACGGGCACGGGCATCCCCCTCCCCATCACGCAGCCGCCGGCAGCCCATTGCTGGCTCCTCTCAGCTCTGTGCGCGGCTTGTGGGGGAAAAACCCTTTGCCCCAGCCCCTGGAAATCAGATTATGACCCCCTGCACCGGGCTGGATCGACCAAAGCAACGTGAGAGCCCCCGCCTCATGCAAGCGCAGCCAGGGGAGGGTCTTTCTCTGTCCCCCAAAAGCCAAGTCGGCTTGAGGCCCGAGGCCAGGCTTGCTCTGCCGGGTGTAAAAGCAGCAGCGGGGACAGGGTTAGTGAGACATGCGGTTAGCGCGGCAGCTCAGCCCCCCGAGCCCCGTTACGCTCTCGAGGTGAGAGACCGCCTACGGTTAGACCCCTTCGTAGAGATAGAGAGAACAAAAATATTTACCATTAGAAAACGTCTCAAGGATAACGTGTTGCTGGAAGTGTCTCTCCCCTGTTTAACATTATAAAAAAGTGATTTAGAAGCAGTGCCCAGCAAGGAGCTCGGTTGGTCACAGTCAATGGGTTCCACTCGCTGCCTTTCCAGCCTGGGGGAAATCGTCCCTTTGGGGTTTTTCTCCCCCCGCCTCCCCAAAGAGCCAAAACTCAAGGTTTGGGTCCAACACTATTGACTCCTCCATCACCCTGCCTGAAGCATCCCGTGACCCGCAGGCTCTCCACCCCTCTCCGGTTTCACACCCTGCATCGTGCCGGCTGGAGCGCCATGCGAGCGGGAGGAAGCGCGTTAACGAGGAGCGTTAGTGCAGCCCGTTAGTCCGGGGAATTGGGTCCGCGCCCTCACCGGAGCCGAACCAGCGCGTGCCAGGGCGGTTGGA
>NW_010231710.1:9234-9826 GCF_000690775.1 Eurypyga helias | reverse complement strand
ACTGCGTGGCCACAGGCTTCGTGAAGGTGACCATGGCCCGCCGGCAGCACTTGCACTGCTTGGATTTAGCGGCCAAGCCAGTGGTGAGCCCGAATTTGGGGTGCGCTTGGGCTGCTCATCGGTACACGACGATGCGGTGAGCCCCGTCAAGGCACAGCACAGCCCCGGGATGCTGAGCACCCAAGGGAGCATGCGGGAGCCTGAGGGGCACAAATGGGCAAGAAGGGGCTGAGAGCAGTCTGGGAAAAGCCGCAGATCCCAAAGTCAGAGTGAAAACACCCAGGAATCACAGTAGGGGATTGCCTCAAAAGATTATCTTGAGCTTTGCCCTGCAAAGGAAACTGCCCGGCACCACTCATCCGCGCCTGGGAGATGTCCCCCTTCATCCCGGTCACTCTGGGGAGGGGACAAGGCTCCCCAGCACTTTATTTTTCTCCCATGTGGAGACAGAGCCCTGTGGCAGTGCTGGACCAAAGCCAGAGAATCCCCGGAGCTGGGGTGCTTGGGGCACATGGAGCCCATCACCCACGGGACCGAGTGGAGACGAGCGCATCCCCACTTCACGAGAAACGACGCCGGGTCCACGCGGACG
>NW_010231710.1:8693-9202 GCF_000690775.1 Eurypyga helias | reverse complement strand
ACGCAGCCCCCCGGCTGTGCCTGCGCTGTCCCGGGGAGCTCAGGCTGAGGACAGGGATTCAGCAGCCTGGATATGGAGTGCTGAGGCTTGGCAGGGACCTCATCCTCCTCAGGGAGGTCGACACGTGCGGAGGAGCATGCGTGGCATGTCCAAGGCCACCCGACTTGCGTCCCCGTGCCCTGCTTCCCCCTTTCCGGAGCCCTCCTACATCGAGGTCCCTCCGCTGGTGTCCCCAGCACTGACCCAGCAGCGGGGTCCGGCCGCAGCCCCCGCTCCCCCGGCATCGCTCCCGGCCCCTCCTGGCTTCGCAAAGCTGGGGAGCATCGGCAGTGCCGCCGCAAACCGCCCGCGCGCGGGTCAGGAAATCGGCCGTAAAACTCGAGCTGGGTTCAGTTTCCTTCTCCATCTAATCATATTTCCTCCCCATCCACTGCCTCCCGTTCCGCCGGCGCTCACTGCAAACAGGGGAACGGCGACGGCCCCGCTGCACCCCAAATATCGGCGGGGGG
>NW_010231710.1:7846-8476 GCF_000690775.1 Eurypyga helias | reverse complement strand
TCCCCCTTGAGCCTGCAGACATGTTGGGAGCCATTAGGGCTGGCCTCGCTGCGCTCAGAGGCATGTTATTCATTATCTGCATTTTTAAAAGCAGCAATAAAAAGCGGAAAAATGAAAAACACCGGCCGTGGCCTAATGAAACTGTCACTCAAAGGGGCTGCTCGTGCTTCCTGCCGCGTGGTGTGATCTGAAGGGAACCTGGACCAGGGGCCTGTCCCGGCAGCCCATCAAACGCACCGCGTACAATTTCAAAGCCCATGGCCTGGGGAGCGAGTTTGCGTTTCCCCTCGCTGGAAACTTTATTCCCCTTGAAATGATGAAATATTTCAGAGGAAATGGGGAAGGGGCGACGGAGGGAGCACCGGGGATGGGGGAGGGCTGTTTGCTCAGCCCCGGCCGTAAAACAAGAAAGGGCGGTTATAAATATCCGAGCAGGTACCTTGGCCGTAAATCTGCCGGCCGGGCATCCCTGTGGAGCGGCCGCCGGCTCCCAGCAGCCGGAGCACAATCCTGCAGTGTTCCTGCGGTGGGGCTGAGGGCCAGGAATCCCCCGGGGGATGCGGGAGCCGGGCAAGCCCCTTCCTGTGGAGGGGGGGCTGCAGGCCCCCATGGGATGAGCTCTCATGAGGG
>NW_010231710.1:6452-7826 GCF_000690775.1 Eurypyga helias | reverse complement strand
GCCTCCCCCGCGGACACGGCGCGGGGACGAAGGGGGAGATTTTGGCCAAGGCCACGAGGACAAGCGGTTTTGGAAACCCTCAAATCCCACCGTCATGCCTGTGGTACCCGGAGTCTGACTGCTGAGACCCCCCCAGAAACCAGACCCCTCTCGAGCATCCCCCAAATCACGAGATGCTTCACAGAGCCGCTCTCCCACCCCCTGCACCCCCAGGCCAGGAGCATCATTTCGGAGCCAAACCGCCCCGAGTCCTCGCACGGACATGGACATCACACGCAGGGACCCCCGTCCAGGGGGCACACACGAGCCGACGCACCCCAGTGTCCCAAATTCCCCTTCGGAGGAGCGCTCCCCATCCCAATGGCAGCGATAACCCCACGGTAGGGTCCTTGACGGGTGAGACGGGATGCAGCAGCCCGGAGGGACTGGGATTAATCCGGGAAGCGGGATGGGTGACAGCGGTGACATTAAGGTAGCAGCCAGCTGAGCCGACGGGGAGCAGCCAGGCGGGTTGGGGGGGCTCCTCTGCTTCCCGCCCCGAGGACGGAGCCGTCTGGAAAGCGCAGAGGGTTTTCTGTGCAGGCACAGTGGGGACACAGGGAGCCAAAACCTCTCTCTTGCTTTCAATTCCCTTTTCTTTTTTATTTTGCAATAAAAATTCAAATGTCTAGAGCAATTTGTGGACTTAATCACTCCCCGAATATAACATTTTTTTAAATCAAATCAGCTGTTAAACAGCACAAGCATATGAAACCAGTAAAACTTCTATCTCTGTTTGATGTTTTACAATTTGAAAACACACAGAGGAAAAGGACAATTTTGGGGGTGGTTGAGTTGTCGGGTTGTTGGGGTTTTGGGTTGGTTTTTTTTTTTTTTTTGCAAGACAATTGTTCCTGAGCCCAGGCCTTGCGCTGCCAAGTTGGAACGGATCGCCACGGCCACATCTGTCCCCTCCGTGTCCCTCCCGAATGCTGCCAGTGACAATTTCTAGCGTGGGGATGTCCTCACTCCTCTCCCTCCAGCGAGGGGGGAGGCAGGCAGGGACCCGGCGCCTGCATCCCGGCGCAACCCATCTGTCCCCAGATGTCCCCTCAAGCATCTCCTTTTGCTCCCCGCGGTCGAGCAGCGACGCATCCCCGTGCCCCACAGGTACCCGCAGCATCCCTCACGCGCCGCGTTTCTCCAATCTCAGCCAAAGGAAACGACGCATGCCCAAAGCTTGGGAAAAATACCCCAAAAAACCTTCCTCGGGCCAAGCGCAAATTACCCGGGGGAGGAAGATGAGCCATCCCCGCGCCCCAGCCCCCGTCCCCGCGGCCAGGCGACGGCTGGCACCTACCGCTGCACGGCACCCCGTCGGAGCGGAGCAGGAAC
>NW_010231710.1:2255-6364 GCF_000690775.1 Eurypyga helias | reverse complement strand
CACAGCCGTCACGCGGGGACCCAGCCCGGCATTCCCATAAAGCCAGCTTGGAAAAACCTTCTCTGTACCCTTGGAGACATCCCTCCCTCCTGGATAATTCTGAAAGCCCTTCGCCTTTCCCCGCGGCATCTCGGCAGATGCAAAGCGTTACGCGGCGCCTTCCCTTTGCATATCTGCTAAACGACATCGGTGGAGCCCGAGCGAAGGGGACCGGTGGCCTGGTTGCCCCTGACCCTGGATCTGGTGTTACAGGGGAAGGGTGGGATTTTCCCAAGCTCTGGAATGACTCAGGTGCTCCTGGGAATCCCTGCCAGCCCTCCCCGGAGGGCAAGGCGTACTGTTCATTTAGCTTGGAGGGAAAATAGGCTCGTAGGATTAAAACTCTATTTCATCAGCGATTTTACACATTTGCCGCAGACAGCAAATGAGAAACAAAACAAAAATAATTGCATAGACACATCCATATCTATTTAATAACCCTGGCAGTGCCAGCGAGATGCTGGCAGGAGATCAGACGGGTTGAGAACACTACATCCCCCGGGGAGAGGATTCCTGTGCTCCTCCTGTGCCGATCGCACTCTCCCTGTTCATCTCCCCTTGGGAAAGCGAAACGGTGGGACAGGGACGGGGGATGCTGTGCCTCGTGGACCCTCTGCAACTGCCATTTCAGCCTTGTGTAGGGCACGATGTCGTGTGGGGATGTGGCGGAGGGGAACGCCAGGAGCATTGTCTACAAGGGCAGAGCAGGCATTCCACAGGAAAATGAACCCAGAGGGCTCCGAGCTTGATAAATCAACTAGTACCAGGGGGTCAGGGCTTTGCAGCCGGGCCAGGAGGGGTCTGTACCACTGGGACAAGAGTGAGGGTCCCCAGGAGGCCGTATCCCCACCCCTGGAGTGCTCCTTACGTTTGCAGTCGCGCTGGTTCTTGGTGAGCTCGAAGCCGGGGCGGCACTCGCAGGCGATGCCCCCCTTGGGGGTCTCCCGGCAGATGTGGGCGCAGCCGTGGTTCTTGTTCATGCAGTTCATTCCTTCTAAAAGAGAGAAGGAAGCAAAGAAAAGCTCCAAAAGCTCGCTGGCACTGGTCCGTGGCGGCGGAATGATGCCTGGGGTGGGATAGGGATGGGGAGATCGGGGCAAGGAGGGGAAAACCTTGCAAGTGAGGAGCTTAGTGGGGCAGGATATCCCCAGGCAATGCCTTGAAGGGCAGCACCTCGTGGCACAGAGCTGCTCGGGAAGGTGGATAACACCACCCTGGAGCCTTTGATTCCCTCCCCTGGCCCCGGGCGAGACCCCTTTCCCACGCCTCGGTGCCGGCAGCGGGCGCAAAAGCTGCTGCTGCCCACCAGCTCTTCCTGGCACCGACGGGACGGAGCGATGCAGCTTCTTTTTGGAAGATGAGGAGGACGGGGTGGCCACGGTTGTGATTACAGACCCCCGGGCAGACAGACGTGGCATTGTTCCCAGAGCAAGGAAAGGTTTTTCACGGGGCAGAGCCGGCTGGGGGGAGGTGAGGGGTGCAGCCCAGGAGCTGCTCTGCTGGGATGAGCCCCCGGGCTGTGCCCATTAGCTACGGGATGCACTAACAGCTCAGGGAGGATTTACTCACTGGCAGTCCCTGGGGAATGAGGGTTTGGGAGCTACTGGTTCCCATTCTTGGAGCTGCTGTTTCGCCCTCGCTGACCTGTCCACAGCCCCCTCCCACCCCAACCTCCCCTGGGGCACGGGAACACTCAGCCGCAGACAGCCAGGTTCAGCGGGTGCCCAACAGAGCATTGACAGGAGTTGACAGGACATTGAACAAACCCCACACGAGCCAGGGATGGTGCCCCAGGAGATGCAACTGTCTGCTCAGGTCCTTTTTCTGGCTGAGGGAGGGGATTGGCTCCTTTCCAGGCACCTGGTGCCAAGTCCACCATGCAGTGAGCGATGCTGGGGACCAGGCAGAGCTGCAAACCCGTGGGCTGCCAAGACCCTGGAGCAGGAGGGTGAGGGAAGGTCTTTATAGGGTCAGGGCACCTCGAAGGAGGATGCTGAGATGCATCCAGCACGCACAGGGAAGTTAAGAACCACAGCTTGTGCGTGTCCCAGGCTGGTCTCCATCACCCGCCCAGCAGATCCTGCCTGGATCCGCTCCAGGACAGAGTGATCATCTGTAATTGCAGTGGCAGGTGAGTCGTCCTGCCTCCCACCACACCAGTCCTCCCTTCCCTGGTGTCTGTGCGGGGCCTGAAGTCCCCCAAACTGTGGGAAGCCCCACTCCGTCCCCCCCAGCACCCTCCAGCCCGCCCCAGGACTGGGATGCTACTGTGAGCCCCTGCCCTCCACGCACCCCTGCCCTGGGACCCCCGGCACACAGGATGCCCCAAGGATGCTGGGGACAGCCAAGCACTCTCCGCCTCTCCTCCACACAGCAGCTTTTCTCTCCCATGTTTTATTGCTGCTCTTCACTACCTGGCAGAATCTCTGCCATGTCCTGGGTACCACGGCGGGCTCCAAGACCTCCGAGGCTGCCCCTGCCCTGCCACTGCTCCCCTGGAGATGCCACCTTCCAGAGAAGCCAGATCCTGAGGCCAGCAGCTTGCAGAGATCCCCGGCAGGTCTCAGCAGAGACGCAAGTTCTGGCGTCCGTGTGCCCTGGCTCCCATCCAGGCCAGGACGGCCGCACGCTGTTTTCCTAAGACTCCCCAGGCGATTCCACCCGGACACGGCATCCTCCTCCGCTGAATGATGCCGGGACACAGCAATCCCTCCATGCCCACAGCCACCACCCAGGAAGGGAGCTCTTGAGCTTTGCATCCCCTTTAATCCTTCCTCTCCCTGCAAATCACCATCTTGGCACTGTGTGGGACCCTGCTCACCCCTTCTGCTTTCGGGACTGGCCAGTGCGAGGCAGAGGGTCACAGTGCTGCCGGAGAGGGGTCCTGGGATCCATCCCCTGGCTCCCCCAACCCAGCAGCTTTTCATCCCTTCTGCATCAGGAGGGAGAGAGGAGAGCAAGAAGGAGATTGAGGAACGGAGAAAGAGTGGAGGGAGAGGAGAAAGTCTCTTGCCAGGGTGGGAGCAGAGAAACGAGGAGCTGGCAGGGACCCCAGAAGGAAGGAAGCAGCCGTAACGCTGAGGTTTAGCTCTCTAATGCCGAACGCTTCTGCCTTGGCAGTGCCTGAGGAGCCAGGAGGAAAGTCAGAAAAGGATTTAACATCCAGATTGTCCTCAGCTCTCTACTTCTTCCAGGCTCACAGCCCGGGGACCAGCTGCACCCCTCCCCGCAGTCACTCTTGAGCCCGATCTCGGGGACTGAAGAGCCCCCACAAGATCAGACTCAGGGCGCAGAAGCAGCACAGACCAACACCACCGCAGCCGTTCAGCTCCAAAAATCAGCTCAACCCAGCACCTGCATCCCTGTCTGCAGCAGGGGCCACCCACCGCGTCCCCGGGGGGACAGGGCAGCCGGCTCGTCCCTCCCAGGCACCCAGGGGATGGATGGGGGTATGGGACATGCCACCCCCGCCGCTGAGCCGTCCTGCGCTGGGTGAGATTCCCCAGGGAGCTGAAGGGACGGACACAGCTGGGAAGGAGGAAAGCAAAAACACTCAGTTGGCTTTGCCAAGCAGCGGAGATAAAAATCAGCAGCGATGCAAAAATCTCTCATTTCCTCCTATTTTGGCTAAGAGATTGCTCCAGACGGCAGCAATTTAGAGCTGATACGGAGACGAAAGGCTCGGTGCTGCGCAAGACCTGGCAGAAGAGGAGTCTCGCAGGGTGGCGTGAGGATCACCGGGTATTTAATAAAAGGTTCTGGATACAGGATTAACGTCCTCCGTGCGGTATTACTGCGCTTGACTCAGGGGCCTGTCAGGGTTTTGTTACGGAGATGTTTCTTAGCCCCGCAGCATCCTCTCCCCATGTGCTCGTAATAAGTACGCAACGCCAAGAAGGGTCATGAACCAGCACCCAAACCGAACGGACGGACCTGCCCAATAAATACCGGGGACGGAGGGTGCCCCAGGGCAGGGAGATGCCGTGCACCAACCTTCGGGGCGCTGGATGCAGGTGTGCTGGTTGTCGCTGAGGAAGAAGCCCTCCCGGCAGAAGCACTCGTAGCTGCCC
>NW_010231710.1:0-2244 GCF_000690775.1 Eurypyga helias | reverse complement strand
GGCAGCCGCCGTTGCCCTCCGAGCACTCGTCCAGGTCTGCAAAAGGGAAGGCGGCAGCGGGGTGAGCACGGCATCGCGGCACGCCGAGGGGATGGGGAACCGGCTGCGACAGATCGGCTACGTGGCAAACGATTCCTGCTTTACATCCGTGATCCCCCAGCTAGAAGAAAGGGGGATGCTTTAGGGCTGCAGGGGATGAAGCCAAAGCACATCAAGGGGTGGGTCTCAAAGGCCACGCAGCTTCCCCGGCTGACGGGAAGAAAGATCTCATTGTACAGATGGGAATGCCAAACCACAGAGAAAGGGATTTTCCTTGTCCCAGGACCCCCAAAGCACCCAGGATGCTCAGCCATGACGCCGGCTGCAGCCACCCCCTGCTCCCAGCCCCTCCGAGCCCGTCGCTGGCTGGGGATGCCTGCACTTCATTAGGGGGAGCTGGGAAACCTTAGCCCAGAGCGGGGATAATTACTCGTAAGGAGACTCAAATCCCTGGCAGCTCTGCTGCCCTCGTGCCTGTTTTGGTTTAACAAACGCAGGCTGGAAGGGGCTCGACACAGGCACCCTGGCAGCAGCGATGCCCTCGCCCCGGGCTGCTCCTGCTCCACCCCTGCAAATCCCTCCTTTAACGAAAAGCAACAGCCTGTTGCTCTTTCCATAGGGATTTTGGGGACAGTGGGCCAAGCGGAGCCCGCTGGTGCCCTGAGGTGCCAGAGCACCCGGGATGCTGGGCTCAGGCAGAGAGGCAAACTGCTGCCACGGCCACCCCTGCCCCTTCCACCCCGGGTCCCAGGCAACGGCATCGGGCCGGGAGCGAGGGGCCCCATGCCAAAGAAAACCTCCCGTGAACTCGAGCGTTGCAGAGCCGGCAGCCGAGGGGAAAGCTGAGCCTTGCCAGGATCCGGAAACCCTGGAATAGTGGCTCGATGACGGCACGTGCCGGAGGGGGCTCCCAGCCCCCGCCCTCCTTCCCAAGCAACACGGCATGCACCAAAACCCTTCGCTTTTGGGCAAAGAGCTGGATGGACAGATGGATGCCCAAGCAGCGCGGGTGCCTTGCAGTGAGCCCAGGGAACCCCGGGGGGACGCTCAGAAATCAAAGCAGGGCTGCAGCTCCAGCTGCCATGGAAGCACAGCCCAGGAGCACCCCATAAACCCGCTACCTCGGGAAGGAGCTGTTGAGAGCCTCATCTCACAGCCGGGCACCCATGGGGTGGGTCCGGGCTGACATCTGGGCGCAGCCAGACGCAAAAGAGACGTCCTCTGCGATGGCAGGAGGCTTGCAGCTTCCTCCGAAGCTCGTCCCAGCCAAGCTACGTCCTGCAGATGCCAATAACTCTCCTCAAATCCCCCCGCTTATAACAAGGGCTTAACGTCTTGCGACTGCTCCTTCAAGCTCCACACAAAAATGAGGAGACAGCCGTTCCAAGCCGACGGCTGAAACGAGACTCCGCTGCTCTAATACCTGTTTTATTAAATGCAACGGCGATGGGCAGAAGCCAGCAGGGTCCGTGTCAGGATGGGGGCTCGAATTCCTGTCCCAGTTCAAAAGGTTGAATGAGGTGGGTGATGGGGAGGGGGTGGGCTCTGCCAGGCAGGCACCCTGACTCACCTCTGCCTTGGCCACTGCCCGTGGTGCCAGCAAAGCCTGGGTAGGACCCTCTGCTTTGCTCTGCTCCTCTTTCTTTTGGCTTGAGGGGATGGTTGCAGGCTGGGCAAAGCACAGCCAGGATATGGGGGAAGGAGAATGGGAAAAACCTGCCGGGATTCATCCATACTGCCCCCTGAGAGCAGCCACGGAGGAAACCTATTGCTGAGGGTCTCAACATCCTCATCTGTGAAACGGGCTCCAGGGGATAAACCCACACCATCCCTACGGCAAAGCAACGGGGCCGAGATGCTGGGATGAGGTGAGGAAAGGCGGAAGGTGAGGAAAGGCGGAGGGGGGGACCCGGGGCTGCCCCTCCAGGTCTCCCCTTGCCCAGCTGCTCCCCAGCCGCCTCCATCCCCTCCTACCCAACTCTGTAAACACATGACGTCTGCGGCTCGCCGAGCCCGGCTTTCCTTTCTTCTCCTCGGGCTCATCCTCCCCTGGGAGAGGAAGGCAGAGCCGCCCGCGCCTCCTCCCAGCTGTATAAATCTCCCCCCTCCCCGAGGAGGCTGCAAAGATCCCGGTGATGGTGGTTAATGCAAAGCGTATGTGTCCATAATCCCTTCCCCCTCCTCCTCCTGCCAGTGATGAGCTCA
>NW_010231709.1:0-39918 GCF_000690775.1 Eurypyga helias | reverse complement strand
TATCTATATATAGATATAGATATCTGCAAGGTAGCAAAGAATAGCTGTACACCTTGACACGGCAAAGATCCAGTGTAAAAAGGTGCTTCACTAGTTTGTTTTTCCAAAAAAGCTTGTATATAATTTTATAGCTATTAAAAACACATATGCAACATAATTCATTACACTCAATACAGCTTTAGTATAAAACTTATAATTTATGAGGTGATGTTAATAGCATAAATTAATATACCATTTCTCTTAAAATCTACAATAAGTATTCTGAAAGCTCATTGGGGAAGGGTATCTTTAAATAAAAAGTTTAAAGCTGAGCGTGATGAAAAAGATTCTGTATGTTGAACTTGAGATGAGAGCCCCGAGAAGAGAAAGAGTCCCTAAGCCAGACACCATGGACTATAAAACTGAACAAAGATTTCTCCTTCTTGCGCTCTCACTTAGGTGACGCTCTACCTTAAATTATTATTTACTTTTAAAACTATGTACTTTTTTTTTCTTTTTTTTTTTTTTTTTTGTTAACTGCCCTTATTTCCACAAGGAATCCCTGAGACATAACCCAAAACTGTACAGTGAAGGTCATCACTGTTCAGAGAAACTGGTTCAACCCCTTCTGGTAGGATGTAGCTATTTTTGTATGAGAATTGAACTGTCCATCACTTCAGACTGAACCTATTTGCACCGGAACCAACTACACTGTTTAAGATGCAGGTTAGAAAGTCATTTCAGGGTAAATCAGTTCACTTCAAGGTAGAAGCCAACTCCATCGCAGTTAGCTACAGAGCAACCTGCACCAAAGTTAAAGTTTTCCAGAGGGTATCTGGGAACGTTACCTATCCAGAGTTCACCGCTGTGGGCACCGGCTGATGACGACAGAAAGCAGGTAAAACATTCGCGTTACTGGACCAAGTTCCAGGTGCGTATGCAGTTGATACGTGGGTACTCTGGGTATCTCACTGTGTGTTTGGGGGACTGAGTAGGAAGAATGCATTTTTCTACATTAAGTACAGTTTTAAGGTCAAAAGCCCAAGTTTCATCCTGTTCACTTCCAAACTGAAATCTGTGAGCCAGAGTAGGCTGAAAAGGTGCCAACACTTTGTTCAAGGAGACAGAAAAAGCAAGCCTTCTCCAACTACTGTTAACCTACAGCAAGCCCACCTTCTCCTTTCATGCTTCCACTGCATTACTTTATTCTACAGAATAAGAATTCCTTAGTCCATAGAAAATGAATGTGAAAGCAGGACAAAACAGGGAAAAGCAAAGAACCCAACAACCATAAGAAGTAGCAGAAGAGCAAAGGGAAAAGCTCCCAAAGCAGTCACTAATTTTTTTTTAAAAAGGGTGAAGACACGAGTGAGGAAATCATCTTCTGTAACTCCTCCTCCTCCACCAAACGTTTCTTTCCCAACAACAGTGTTTATGTCTAGTTTTAAAGACAAAACTCATGACTCATGCCCAGACCTCTAAAGTCCAAGTTTAAGTACAGTAAACACAAATGTAGATTTTTCCACCAATTCTCCTTACATTTATTTGGGCTTGTGGGTATTAAAAAGGATAATTTAAGTTTTTCCTTATGACTTTACTTATGCATTTGTCAAAAGAAAAGGAACTTGTGATACCCTTGCTAAAAATGCATGCACATTCACTGCTAGCATGTGCACTCCCACAATCAATGTTATACCCTCAGCATCTACTTCGTGACATATTAGTGTGAAACATCCATCTTACTCACTGATCTGAGAAATACTTTGACTTACTGTCATTCTAGCATCCAAAATATATGTTATGAATTGCAGGAATCTCTCCTCCTTTACATTTTACAGTCAGATTCGCTCACGACTATGGAAGACTTACTGCTTGGCATTACTTACACTGGAGAAGTATGAGAATGGGAGAATAAAAGAAAGAATGACAAAGAATGTAGGAAGGAAGGAAATAAAGGAGGTACGAGAAGCAGCCCACAACATCCCATCGTTAAATGTTACCCAAAAGATCAGAAAGACCTTGTGACCAGAAGATCAGAAAAACCTAAAATCTGGTCAGCACATTAGTCCCAAACTATTCCTTCAGTTAATACTTCCACCACCACTGGATCTTGCAACAGGCCTCGCAGGATACTCCTTCACGTGTAACCATAAAAATACAAAAGCAAAAGGAAACATCCCACCAGGGAAGCTTCCCAGACACCTGCACAAATGCCTCACCGCAGAGCACTGCAGGTAAGT
Source organism: Eurypyga helias (assembly GCF_000690775.1). Classification (NCBI taxonomy): domain Eukaryota; kingdom Metazoa; phylum Chordata; class Aves; order Eurypygiformes; family Eurypygidae; genus Eurypyga; species Eurypyga helias. The sequence continues at coordinate 37,699 of NW_010231709.1, read as the reverse complement.
TTGTTTGCTGAAAGCACCTCCTGCCACCATCCCTGAGCCCTATAATTCTTGAAAGATTCAACTGCAGGTAGCTGGCTCTTCAAAAATGTTCCCCTCCCCCCTGCCCAAAGGCTCATGCTCTTGGAGAATTCACTCGTGGATTCAGCTTGCTGCAGCACAAAGATGCCCTTGGAGCCCAGCTGATGCCTGCAGGGAAACGCAGCAGCCACGATGCTGCAGGAGCTCAGGGAGGAGCGGGAGTTCAGCAGCAGACGAACAACGCGTGCGTGTAACCCCCAGGGCCAGCTTCTCGGGGAAGACACCTGTCTGCTGTTTATTGTACTCCTTCATGAGACCCTCCTGGCAAGCAGACTCAATCCCAGGCTGTATTTAGATGTGGTTACAGCAAAATGATGCTTTAAACTGAATCTGGCTACTGGTTTGCAGGTTCAACCCTAGGCCCTTCGCCTTGGCTGTGGTCCCTGAAGCCAGCGGCATCATACTGTGCCTAACAGCTTGCAACAAAACTTCCCATTTTTCAACGAATACCCATCTGCGTCTAGAAAAAAAATTTTTAAAAAGCCACTTCCCCTGGCTTCTCTTTGCTACTACAGATGACCCTCCTTTGATGTTGTTTTCCTTGCATTTGTACTTCCAATACCACCTCCGATTTCTACCTAGCAGGTGATAAGCTTCTCGGGGCCTTCCAATGCTTCCCAGATGAGAACTGTGAATCCTCATCTCACTAACCTGCTGACTGAAGTGGGAAATCTAGCTGTTGGTGTCTTCTCCACAGTGCCCAAAGCAGACCGGCAACTGCGCTACCTCCCAGCATTATCAGTTTAAAGCTTTTATGCCCAACCATGGAGAGAAGCATCCTGCTAACGAGAAGGGAACTAAGCAAGAACCTCGAGGAACTGGAAGGCAGGAGGAGACAAAACAATGCATCTTTTCCATCTTCTCACATCATACATACATCTTCTTGCACTATCATAATTATGAGGCCAAAGAACAAATCAACTTTGAGATATCTAAGTGCATATGCTCCCTTCAAAGTTGGCATAAAGTCTTCCTAAGAGAAAGGAAACATCAAAGCGTGTTTACAGGACACCCTACACACCAGGCCAACAGAAGGCTGTTCGTGATGAGCCGCTGTACGCTGTCAAAGTTCATCTTGTGTTAAGTACTTTTGTACAGACTAATTGAGGCGCTGTTTATTACCAAAAATGATGTTACTGGTATTTTATCCTAAGTCTGATTTTTTTTTTAATTCTTTAAAACTCAAATTTTATGTAAAGAAATTAACTTTTAGGTTCAACTAGCTTTATTCCATTTGTTAACACGTAAAGGGCACGACAGGTATCGACCAACTCAAATCAATGGACTGAAATTGCTACCCTGGCTCTTTGGTGAAAGGGTGATTAGAGTGCTAATTGCTATACGAGGAGATGATACTCAAAAACCTTTGCAAGAGAGCATGGATTCTATTCAGGAGCCACATAAATAACAGCCTTGAGGACTACCTCAGCCAGACCTGCTGTACTTCCCAGAGGAAAAGGTGTGAAACATCTCTGGCTGCACACACCTCTCGGATTGGATCTCTCACATCCAACAGTAAGACACTGATTCACTGAAGTCAAGAGCTTCTGTGGGTGCAGAAGCCCATCTGGAATGATCCACCTTGTAAAGCTAAGATCAAGACCCGTAACTACTTGGGAGACTGTAACCATGAAATCAGCAGCAGTGAAAAAATGGGAGGTGAACCAGGAAAAGGCAAGAGTGGTGGCCCATACATATCAGAACTCTGTATCAGACAGGACAGAGGGATTCCTATTTCAAAGGTATAAAAATGGAAGTTTATTTTTAAAAGTGCAGCTTTACTGCAAACTTAGTTTGCTCACTGAAAAATGTTATGTAGTCACTTCTCAGGGAAGAGTCATCAAGGCATAGGCAAAAACCGAAGTCTAAGCGGGGGAAGAGAGTTGATATCCTAGGTTGCTTTAAAGGAATGGAGGTACATAACAGCCATTGATTTCAGATGGGAATTATGGACCTGCATAGCTTTGACAGCTTTTCAAATCCCCTGTCTAAAACAATGCTCAGATTAGGGGTGGGTGGACTGTGTTCTGAGTTAGATCAGTACAAACTCACAGGGACCTCAGACCAAAGAGCTTCTCCATAATTTATACCAATGCAACTAAGAAGAACGTGCCTCTCAGTTCCTCTCCTCCTTTCCCCCCTTGGCATTTGCTAAGAAAGAGAAATGTGATGTGGGGCAAATATGCTCTGCACTACTCTTCATCAAAAAAGTTTGATGGGCTCAAGAATGATTTCAAGACCAAAGTCCTGAAACGAATTTATAGAAATTAACATCCTCTAAAATGGCATGAATACACAAGCAGATTAAAGAATTAACCATTTGGTATACTAGTTCTCCACTCTTTTTCAGCCAGTCATCCAAACACATTGAAGAAGATATATGGACACAACAAAAATCATTTGCAAATCAAACAGTTGTCTCCTCAACGAAGTATGGGGAACATAATACAAAAATAAATAAATGCCTTGTCAGATTTGCCTCATTTCACAATACCACTGGGCATTCCTCAATCAGCAGGACAATCACAAGCAGGATTTCATAGGCTTCAATTCAACTTTTTACATGATTTAAAAACATTTAAATGTTACAAACATATTTAAATCACCACTTAAAAATATTCGGCTTATATTATTAAGATCTATTTTACCAAGTATGAAATAAGGACTTCATAACAACAGAAGCATGAAAATAATTTTTGTTTCCTCCACCCACATACACTTGCAATTTCAGAAAAGGACATATGCATCATCCATACTCCTTTATAGTTAAGGAGGACAAATCTTTCAAGAAAAGAGGGATAGCATGACTGCTACGACAGTAAGAAGACACAAGACCTATCCTGTTTAAATTCTGTTCCTTAGCAGGATGGAAAGAGAGGTTTGTGTCAGAGAATTTGGTGTGGGCGTGACTGCCAACAAAATTAATTTCTATAGCAACTAAACTTCAATCAATAATCCCTTACTCATACAATTTATTAGGCCTTCCTATTACATGTGCTTGGTATTTCTTAATTTCCTGAATTCGACTAGAATACATGCAGGTAGAATGTTTTACTGTAAGGTAGAATGAAATCTGCCTTCTACAGTAAGAGACTGAAATGTGAGATTTTCTATTCTCTCTCATCTGCATCACAGAAACAAACCAAGGAGAGCAGAGACCTGTTGCGTACGAGCTACTTTTACAGTCAAAGTCAGAGTTCAGTAGCAAGTTTGAGCCCTATAACATCACAAGCAAATTCCTTTTTTCCCCTTCCTGATAAAAGAGATGCAAGTAAACATTTCAGAATTTCTGCTGCTGTTCTCTCTCAGATCAAAAAAAAAAAAATTAAATTAAATTAAAAAAAAAAATCTAGAAGCTAGTGGACTCCTTTCTTTAAGAACTGAAATTCCTGCCAAAGAGTGTGAACACTATCTTTAGCAGGTGGGCAGTAAAACAAAACTGTCCTGCAGACAGAAGGAAATCTAACCTATTTTGCTTTAGTGATTCCTCTTTTGGTTGGCCATGACTGCTGATAGGCACCTGCTAGTTCCTTGCACACATTCAGCTTCCCATACAGAACATCAAACCCTACAAGTGTGTTGAAAAAACTATATGGCTCCCAGCGGGGCAGGGGGATAAACTATCCAAGAAAGTCTCAGTAGCTAGACATAATTTGAGAAATGCATCCATTTGAAACTTACCAAAGGGTCTGACCTAGACTTGTGTGGATGGGCTGAATACCAACCAAATTCTTCCAGTTTCAGCTGGGAAATACCTGTCAGCCTGTCAGGCACGGAGTTCTGGACAAAGCCACACTTGAAAAGGCAAATCATCAATGCTACAAGGCCACAGTAATTCAACAAGGGAAGGAATTTCTGCACAGGAATCTTCACTAATCCATGATCTATTTCAATCCTTGTTTTCTTTATTTTCTTCCCTGGGCTAACTTCATATCAGCCTTTCAGACTTCTGAGCAACCAGTCAACTGATTCCCTTGCTGCTCAATGAATTAAAAATCATCATCATAAAAAACCAAAAATCAGCATGCAGTAAGAACAGTGACCAGTTCTGGAAGGGGACAACTCCCACTTCTTCACCAAAAGAAGGAACTGCTGCTCCCTGCACCCCAAACACACACATGCACACAGAGGAGGTCAAGAGACTATTTTAAGAAACTGCCAAACTCATCCTTGAACCATGATCTTGATTTAGGACTTCAACGCACCATTCTCAAATCAATGCGTGTAGCCAAGTTTTCCATGCCAGATGCTACCTTTGGAAAAAAAAGTAAAAAAAAACCAAACCCCCACACAGTAAAAAAAAAAGAAAAAAAGAAAAATCAAGAGACTTCTGCCCACTGGAAAACTTTCTATCAGATGCTAATGGGATGGCAAGAACTGATCCGAACCCTAGGAAACAGTAACATGCATCGGTAATCTGAGGTATCTTCCCATTTCTAGGTCTTACTGCTAAGATCAATTACATCCAGTAACTGTGCTGTATCCTTAAGGAATTATTGGGGAACGGTGAACCTGCCTGCAATAAATGAGCACCGGTGCGTAACAAGCACATGTGAACGCTACAGCAAGGTTCACAGAGGGCTAACCCTGGTCAGTACTGAAGCAGGGGTTTTCTTCTCAACCCCCTCTGAAAAAAAAAGGGAAGGGAGGACAGATAAAATAAAGAAAAAGGAAAAAAGGAAAGGTAGAAAACACAGGTCCCCCATCTACCTGCACAGAGCCAGGCAGACAAGCTCAGTTGGAGGTGGTGAAGGGCGCAGATGCATTATTGGTACTGGTAGCGGTGGCACCGGTCACTGCGAAGCCCGTGGGAGGAGCTATGGAGCTGTGGCTGGGCTGCAGGTCCTTGGGGATGCCACTGTGGGAGCTCAGCTGGTGCCCGAAGGCTGCGCTGAACTGAGGGAGCTGTTGTTTAGGGGAGGTGGAGGCCATGAGTTCAGCGGAGGCAGGACCCATGCCACTAAAACTGGTCTGCGGTAACCCCGGAAGCACACTGGAGCTGTTGGGGGTCACAGTGGCGAAGGCAGGCTGTGTGGTCTCTGAGTGCGAGGTGGTAGGTGGTGTGGACAGGGAGGTGGACAGGAGGTGTCCATCTGCACCAAGAAGGTTGCTAAACGGAGAGGGGTCCCCAAGATTGACAGGAAGATTTCCCCAGTGAGTTCTGGGGTTCACCACCCCGCTAAGTGGCACATCCAGCTGAGTTGGGAGCAAGTGCTGTGCCATCATGGGCATCTCTGCTGAGAAGGTAGCTGCCAAGTTATCACCAGAAAAGGATGCGGTGTGAGGGGATGTGATATGGTCACTGTAGGGAGACGGCACATGCTCACTATCATAATGGCTTCCATGGGGTGAGGAGTGTGAATGGTCACTGCTGTATTGCTGTCGTGAGGTGATCAGGTCATCTGCCTTGCTCAGCAGCTGGGCAGGGTGGGGCCTCTGGGAGGCATGGCTGCCATCATGAAGTCCATGAAACTGTCCTGGGAAGGCTCTCTCCCCAAGGCCACTCTGGCTTATCAGAGTGGCAGAAGTAAGGCCGACGTTGGCTGGGGCTGAGAACTGCCCCTGGATCTGCCCTGCCAGGGGCGTAGGTGGGTTGGACAAGGTAGCAGAACGGAGCAAGTTCTCATCCAGCTCCAGACCGGAGAAATTATCATGTACTATACGCCCATTCAACAGCTCCCCCAGATCCGTGTTAACGTCTCGACTCAAGGACTGCATTCCTGGAGCTCCAGCACCTGTAGAGAATACCCCTATCCCTCTATCTGACAGCTCCTGAACTGGCACACCATCTGTCTGTGTAAGTACTCCAATGGTACTCAGGCACTCAAGAGAAGTTACAGCCTGTAGGGCCCGTTCCAGTTCTTCAGCCTCTTCTGTAGTCGGAAGGAGATCTCCGTTTTTACCTGCAGAAACAGGGATACCAGAAGTTAGCGCACTCCCCTCAGTGCTCCCTGGCACTGGCACTCTAAGGATGCAGATGTACACAGTTCAGTACAGAGCTGCAGTGTATGATAACCTTCCAGAATGGCTTGCGGTACACAAACAATTTCCTTCACCAGTGTTTACTAGGTAAGCAAGGTAAGAAAAACAAGAAATTACACTTTCTTCTTCAACAGAATTCCCTCTCCCCGCCCTCCTCTTCCACATAAAACAATATAAGATGCCTTCCAAACTCACCAGACTTAAAGTAAAAACGTTTAAAGAAGATTTGCTTCAATGCTGCAATAACACAAACAGCTCACAAACTCCCTTCTACTTACCACATTACAGCCTGGGCCTAAAATTTACACAGTCAGTACAATATAGGTTAATTTCAACTCAAACACAGTCTGATGTCATGTCATGTCATATATCAGAAAATGACCAAAGAAATCACATACCCCAACTCCAGGCTGTTCTAATTTCTTTGTTATCAGTGACAGGTACTGAGCTTTAGAATCCAGAAATTCAGGCTCAGTTCTGATCAAAAGCTACTTTCAAAAATGCATTTAAAGATTTTATTCTCGCTCTTTCCTTTTTATCAAAGGCCAACATTGACTGTGATTCCAGCCCCACTCGATGGCAGAAAGATGCCATTACTGAGAATAGTCTTAATTAAACTGCAACACTGACAGGCAGTAAAAACGTAAAATGAATTATTAAAATATGAAACCAATTAGGATTTTCAGAGAAGTAATTATAAGAGCAACCACAGAACTACACACACCAGCCTTCTTAAAGTCTGCTTTACTTCGGAGCTTACAAACAAACAATAGAGCAAATGCACACTTCCTTGTCTAGAAATTATTACCTCTGCAGGAAAGCAAGCGACTCCTCAAAACGCATTTTAGAAACACTCACTTCAGTTCACTGACTGTGTTCATGTTCGCATGAAATAAAATAAAACAGTACCTTCAAAGAAATCAAAATCTTGCAAGTCATCGGGCAGCCGCGGCAGGACATCAGAGAAGTCCTCCTGATTCAATTCCAAGTCATGTGGAATGTCTGTGATTTCGTTGGCGATATCATCAGGCAGCTCATCGGCACTCAGCTCTGGTGTGGAGGGGCTCCTGGACAGAAAGCACCATTAGCCCATGGTATTCAACTCCGATTCCTCCAAATTACAACTATGAACGCAAATCCACCTATAATAGGGGTTTCCCCACACCCTTGTTTTCATCAAGGAGAAAAGGCTTGTAGAGAGTTTCTTTAGGAAGCTTACAATTAGCCTATTGATAAAATACATAAGATTGGGCAGCAGGAGCAAGACATTTCATCCAACAAACTCAATAGCTGCTCAAATCTAAGATGACCCCCCCTAAGGTTTTTTCCAAGTCACATGCAGACGTGACTTCTAGCCCTGCTCCAGACGCTGATCAGCACCGCAACATCACACTTTTCACAGTGCTGACTGACAATGTTTAAGCTAGCAGTGGGCAAACTCAGGCAGGGCTACCACTGACCGTATGTGGGGCATCTCTACTGGCAGTGAGACACTGGCAGGCATGGTGAGGTTCCCTTGGGGCACTGCAGGAGGAATGGGTTTCTGGGGCCGGCGTGGGCCTCGCCTTCTCTTCTTCTTGTGTTTTTTGGTAAGTGCAGGTGGCTTTGTTTTTTTCCTGGGTTTCCTCTGCTGCTGGTGCTGAACTTTACGGGAGCTGTCCCCTCTCAAGAAATTGTCCTGTGGGAATAAAACAATAGCAATGGCAGCATATGAAGAATAGGCATTACTTTCCTTGCCTTCTTCCCCCGGTCATTCCACACGTATTCACATGTAACACAAGAGACTGCAAACGTACACCCAGGCAAGGTTACAAAAATCAGGCTGTTTCCTTCCTCAGTTATCCCAATGGCAAAAATCACACAGACCAAATTATGAGGTATGCTAAATAGGGAGATTAAATGAAGTGTCACTTTACAAATCATCAGAGCAAGCCCTAACTAAATCAGTGCCCGCATCCCTGCAAGTATTAAGAACTGTTGTGAGGAGGCGCCAATGGGGAGAGTGTGCAGCAGCTGAAGCCAGCATCCTCAAGTGCCCACTGCCATAAAAGAGGGACAGCACTGAGGAAACTGAATTAGTACTGTAGGACTAGGGTAAGGATATAGGTAAACTAAGGCTTCATTGCTATGAACAGCAATCACTGACCAATTGAAAAACAAATCAAACTATCATCAGTTTTCAGCTGCCATCATACTGGGAATGGCAGAGGATTGTATGTGCTACAGAAGTAAACCTCGAGAGACACACTGAAGACTGCCTGGGAGAGGGGGAAAATCCCACACAATTCTGTGTAGCGCAGACCCTCACATCTGAATCCAGAAAACTCCATAATTCACAAGTATTGGAGAGGCTGGACAAAAACAGTAACAATATCCCCACAACAAGCCCACAACAGGAAAAGAAAAAAAAAAAAAAAAAAGACAACTTTACACCTAATGCTTTGAAGGAGGGGCAAGACAGAAGTGGGTTTGTGAATTAACCTAGAAGTCTTGTTCTGGAAGATGGGTGGCATAAAAAGAGAGTAGAGGACATCTTAATTTCTGCATTCTCTTAACTTGTAGTAGGCCACTGCTTTGCCCCTGGGAGCCACAGATCCCTGAAGGAAGTTAAATTCTAATAGTCACCATAAGGTAAATAAGGTAGCAACCCCATTATTTGTATGGTTGCCATTGCTATCTACACTTCCTCTAGAAAGTATTCTGAGCCCCTTGTACCGAGCCTGTTTGAGATGCAGTGTTCTTACCATACCACACTCATACTATATTCAGATCCAAGGGCCAGGACTGAGCCCAAATAAAATGACCACAGGATGCCTCACAATGATTTTCTATTTCTTGATTCAAGAGAGGAATCAAATTTCTTCCAGTGAAGGAAATTCTCATGCACACTTTATTATACCCTCAAAAGTACGTAAAAGATTTTCACAATATACTTTATACTAATGGGGAGTGTTGGGCAAGTTTTACCATCTCAAGAAAAATAAAAGGAAACAAGCTCTTAAGCTCATAAACTTGCCAGTTACCAAGCAAGAGTTCACAGAATGATTGGGGTTGGAACTCCTGATCATCCCAATACACAAATAATTACAGTTTTGTCTTCGTACTTACCATTTTTTTGGCATGTTCTTCGCACAGAGGTGTCTGATGTGTAATGTCAAAAACTGGCACAGAGCACTGTTGACCATCTGCAAACTTGGCTGTGCAGCTTGAGAAGAGCTGCTGAGAACGGTTCAATAAGATATCTGTGCATTTCTGCATCAGGAATAACACACAAGGCAACGACGGAGGAACGCCCTTTGATTTATCAATCTGATGAAGATCAGAGCCTTCAACTCTGTCTGTCCATAGATGCTATTTTTAATGAGTACCTTAACTTTGCTATTCAAGTTCAAAGCTAGGTAAGGCTCAAAACCAACTTTTAAAGTGAAAAACTGCATTCATGCAGAATCTCTAATGATTTTATTATATATTGAGATAGTTTTATGGAAGCAGCCATTTCACTAATGAGTTCTTAGCAAAAAGAAGTCTTTTCCTGGAGTCTTAATCAATAGATCAATAGCAGCAGTTGGAACAGTGTAGTCAACAGGACTATTTCCTTACAGACTAATGACAATCCATACTGAAACATTAAAGAAATACTCTTTCTTAATTCAATCTTTTAAGGTACATTCTTGGCATTTATCTTTAGAGCACAGACAAAGAAGTTTCAAGATCCTTCCTGCTCCTCTGAAAAAAAGATGTGCAATCAGACAGAAAGGTCAAGTAAATCCAAACGTAAGCTTGCTGAGATTTCCTTCAGAAAAATCCCCTGCAGGAGTGAAAATGTTTCCAGCCTTAGAGCAAATCAAACAGATATTTCATTGTGTTTTTTCAAACAACATTAGAAACACTCCTTCCATCCTGAACAGTTCTCAGACCTCAACAAAACGCAAAGGAAAGGACAAAGAAAATGGAAAACCTGCAGAACAGTCCAGATGGCAGACTTGGATAGATGGGTCAGAACCAAGAGCCTGCTTGTTTTAGAAGCGACTGTTTCCACTGAGAAGAAAAAGCAGAGGGGAAAAATGGGCACAAATGCAAAATCACTAGTTTTGACTTCTCTGCTCTACACAAAACAACAAGCAAGATCACTTAAACTTTTAAAAAATTTAAAAACTCAGAAGTACGAGGCAAATCCCAAGCGTAGTTGCACACCATGGTACTCTCTCAAAGAGAGGTTTTGAACCACTCTACAGACCACTTCTAGGGGGCCTGCAAAATCAACCAAGAAAAAACAAGGCATCTGCAAGCCAAAAAGACTGAAAAGGTGCTGCAGTCTGATGACAAATGGAACAGATCAGCACTAGCTACCTAAAATACCAAACTTAAAAGCTCGAACAAAAGGAGTCCCTCCAGCAAAAGTGCCAACAATTCTTCAGCTAAAGACAAAAAAAAGACAAAGTCTGCAAAATTCTTAAGTATTCCAGGTCAGAGGTTTGGCCATTTATAGCCTTTATAATCAAACCACACATCAAATAGGCTCCCTCCTTTCTGTGACCTTCATGCATTGACTCTCAACATCCTTTTCAGATTTTGCTCGAAATCCTCAGCACTGGGAATTCTTCCTCACCTGGAATTTAGATTCCGTGCCTCCTTCTATTCGGCTTCTTTAAACAATACAAAGTATCAGATTTCCATCTTTCCAGTCAGTGTAAGCCATCTTTTTATACTATGTGTAAAAATTTGTTTCCATAAATCCTTCACAGGCAGTTCATCTACCTACCAGGCCATTGGTAGCCACTGTACGAGAGCCATGAGGTTAGTACTGTTATCCATGAAACATGATCATGTTTGTAAAGGCTCCTTGCACCTACTAAATAAGACTTACAAAGTAAAACAATGTGACTGTGACAGACACCAGTGGCAAACTACTTATCTTCACTGTCTACAGACCCAAATCATGCAGACAAGTGAAAAGTGAAGTAGTTGATGAGACACTAACAAATTGCTATTTCTTTGTGAAAATGTATTTGTCACTGCAAAAACCCAACAAACAAACAAAATCCCCTAAATTAGAACAGTTTCCATGCCTGAATGCAACACCCAAACAGAACTAAGAGGATACGCTGAAAACAATGCCTGGTGAATGGAAGGGCCTTGTTAGTGCACTGTTCTCCCTTCGACGTCCCACTACAGGTTGTTGGTTCTGCATCTCTCTGCCTTGCTTGGCTTGTGCTGAAAAAAAAGCATAAAAGATTTTAGAGACAAAACCCCAACCTAGGGTGGTTACTTAGCATCGCACGTGGATGAAAATTGCAACACGTGTGTGTGTCATGATCCAGATGGGTGCACACCACCACCAGACTCTACAGAGGGATACAGACCAGATGTCAATGGCAGGTGAAGGTGTGACTGCAGTAACAGGTTTATAGTTTACTTCACAGGGCCTTGACTGTAATGAGAGGTGCTGTGTGCTACTACCATGTACAAATTACAAAACCCTGCAACAGAGCCGAGGACAGCAGTAGGTGAGTGTTGACACAGGTGACCCTTAAAATGAGGTCACTCTCCAGGATACAACGTACTGGGTATGCCTACGTGGGCAGTCAAGTGCACTTCCAAGCCTGTTCATAAATCAAAACATGCCGAGCATCCCCAGAGCTTCCATGCAAGCATGTGCTCAGACAAACTTGGACTGAGCTCTGGAGCGGCAGAGCCCCAGCGTGCTCAACATGGGTAAAAGCTCCCCTTCACCAACGTGCTACAGCCCAATCCACCAGCAGGTGCCCGGAGCTGAGCGCTGCCTCAGCACAGCCTCAATGCTTTGAGCCTGAGCTGCAAGCAGGCGACCAGACAGCAGTGGGGATGAGTACTGCAAGCGTCACACAGCTCGCTTGGTGTTAGCCTGCTCTCAAGGCATTTGTCACCTGCATGTAGGTAAGGCTGGCGATTCCAGGGCTGACTTTCACCTCTGTACATGTTGTTTTCTAGGTTGACAAAAGCTGTCTGTAGCCTGACTGCTTTCCTTCAGCCATTTCTGTCATCGACTGCACTTCGACTGAGCAAAGTTTTAGTGAGCGACATCAATCCCATGAAAAATTTTGTAACTGAAAAGACTGTGGTTACCTAAATGAACCAGAGCAGTGATGACACACCTGGCTTTGGCAGTCTACCCAAAATGACATCATCTTTTTTGTGCAATAAAAAACAAAAATAATCGGGGAGGGGAACCAACAAAACCAAAAAACACCCAAAACAAAACAGCAAGAGCTTGCCAGTTCTGGCAAGGTTTTGATGCAGTTTAAGTTTGGAGACATTTAGACAACTTGATAAACGAGTAACATACCCCTACATTACACCTCTGAGCAGCTGTTCAGCATCACACCACCTCCCCAACAATAAAGCCTCCAACTGTCACGAACCACATCCAACTGGCCAGGAACAGAAGCATCCCATAACCACAATATACTCTCAGTACCCCTGCTCCAGCCTGTCTTTCATGTTAGCCCTCTACCCCCAGTGTCACACATCCTGTAAAGCACAAGGATGCTGCTGATACCCCAGACATAACACCAGGGTTCAGACTTACTCTATTTCTCCACAAATATGAATCAACCAACTCTCAGTATGCTGAGAGCTGGAGGGATGTTGACATTATCTAGAAAGAATTCCCAGAGAAGGTAACCTTCAGAGTTGTTAGAAGACATTTATTTTGTTGCAAAGTTTCATTTAATGTTAGATTGAGTTAAATCTAACAAAAAGCACAAGTTAAGTTTGATTTGCTGGGAAGATAATTAAGAGGAGGTACAGACTTTTCAAACAAAGCTATCTGAACTGAAGTAGTGAACTGCAGACCAGACTGCACACCTTCTAAAGAACCGGGCTTAGTAAAGTACCAGGTATTTGAAGGCAGCCAAAATACACAAATTAATTAATAAGAATAAATTTTAGCAGGTCACTAATTTCTTTCGTGACATTTAAGAAATCGGGCCCAGATACTGCTGAACAAACAATCCATATTTTAAAACACAAAGCTGGAGAAGGCCTGTCTTCATGGAAAACACCGTATGCCACGTTTATTTTACTCAACTGAGTGGCATTTTATGCGCCATGGGTTTTTTTGCCTTGTGCATGTCTACCAGTTTCAGACTTCAGCATTTCAGTTGCTAGATACTCCGCCAATCTCCACTCTGTCCAGACCCTGGGTAACAGCAGTCACAGGGGAAGGTCTAACCTGGCACGAGCACATGTAGCTCTTCGCAGTTCTTGTATCAGTTGCCCCGCACGCTCCGGCTCTCTGCTGGCCGCCTGCAGCAAGGCTTTCCGGAGTGTGTGTCGGCATTTCTTCTGACGAGATTCTGCCCGCTCCAGGCGGCAGAGGTGCTTGTATTTCTGCTGAAAGTAAGTGCAAAGTCTGGTCACCCTGGAACTCCTGTCATCTGCATTGTCATCATCGGACCTGAGGAAGGGAAAATAAAAACAAATGGGCTTTAAGCACTTTTTTCCAAGGAAGTTGATTTGTCATTTTAATAGAATTGTTAGGTTGGCATCTATCTTCTGGCCCCACAAACATCCAAAGGCTGAAACCAGGCAAGGTTGCTTGAGAAATGGTAAAAGCAGGATCCCCTTTGAATTCTAAAGGTACTTACCCTTCTTAGTACATTATTATTAGAGATTACATCAATTTATCATCAAGTCTGACACATTTAAATGTCTGGAGCCTGCTGTTCAAAAAAAATCTATACTGTTAACCTTTATTTACTGTAAATGTCTCAGCAAATGAGACAAACTCTTAAATCAAAGTGCAATTAATGGAGAGGACAAGGGTGGGGAACTACGTAGTGGAAATTTATTGAAGAAAGGTCATGCTGGAGAAGATGGTCAAATTCTAGCAAGTACCAAAATTGCTGACCTTTTCCAGTTCCTTTTACTCTGCCAGGTGGCATATTCCTTTCAAAACCAAAACATATTCACACAGCTAGCAGTTGATACTGCTTTTCCCTTGCTGCAGGGTTAAAGTTGAGTTACAGTACAGCCATGGAGAAGAACAACACATTTATCTCCAAAAGGTATTAAGGGAAAAATCAGGCCCATGCTAAGCAATCACCAGACCAATTTTTTGTTTGCTCAGGAAAGCCTCTTCCCAGTTATCTCAGTTTTCTAAATGTCCAGGCACGTATCAACAAGGCCATCAAACCATGTCAGTGTATTCAGTTAAATGAAGTAAAAATCGTGAAACATAATAAAATCATCACTGGGGCTTGCTAAAACAACAAGGTCCATGAAGCTACCTAGAAGTCCTCCACAACATGAACTAGTTTGCAGAATGATTTTTTTGTTCATGGAGCAACAAAGCGCATGCACCGACTCTAGGCACAGGAAGCTTTGTTCAGGTTTTCCTTTAAGTTTTTCCTTGTAGAAGAGAGAAACTTTTTCTGACTTTCCTATCTGTAAAGCAAAGGAAGAGCAGGGGAAAGAAAACAAGTCCAAGCGAATGAACAAGTCAAAAGCTCCCAAGGTTCAGACTGCAGAGCTTGGCCAGCGAGACTGAAGGAACCGACATCCAAACCTGCGCACAGCAAAGCACACCACAACCAGCTGATGACAGAAGAGATGCGAAACACCAGCCACGACATTCACTAAATAAAGTAAGATCCAGAAATGCAGGCAGAACAGCTATCCCTGAAAGATAATATGACTAAGACCAGCTTTCATTTCTGGAAAATCTTATTCAATTCACGCGCAGGTTAAATTTAAGAAACTGCATCCATCTCCACTAAGGCTGCCCACAAAAACTCCGCAGAGGCAAACGCTGCTTTGACACAAATGCATAAGTCAACCATACTATGTATTTTGTTTAGTAAAACAGATTGCAGACTATCTTCTAGGAGCATAAATTACAAGTAATTAACCTCTGCAATTAAATGCTTAGCAGCAAATACAACCTGTGAAAAATATTTAACATATGTAATGTTTAAAATATTTTCACATTGAAAATGAAAATACACTTTTAGGATCTCCTAGGAAAGAACACCTACTGGGAAAAACAACCTGTTTAGAAAATGTAATTGCACGCTATTTAATATAGATTTTCCTTTTTCCAATGTATTAATAGAAAACAGGAATACATGGAGGGGACCAGTTAGACACGTAAGCAGGTTTAAGGTACTTCATTACTGCTCTGGGACAAGATTTTAAACAAAGTTGCAGACATGTTGATTTTATTTTAAATATGGCTACAAATTAACTTTAAGAAATGACAGGGGAATTCCACAGGGGAAAATGTTTCTTTTGGGTGGGAAGAGTGTTTTCTAATGCAAATGTGTCTGTATTTGAGACTTCTTACTTCCCTCCCACTGAAGTAAGGCAGAAAGAAGTCATTGTATGTTAAAATATTTTGAACTGCCGTTTATGAGATAATTTTTTAAAAGTAGATGAAGATGTCTATAGAAGATGTTGAAAGAAATCATGCCTGTGGTGGAAAAGGGCTTATTTTGAGGCAATTTCTAAAAGCCTGTTCAGAATTTTCTTTCCAGGCCAGTAAGATGAACCAAAACATATAAATATGCTCAAAGAAACCTAAAAATATCACAATAACACTTTTTTTTTTTGCTAGGAAAGTACTGAAACTGAAAGATATTTTCACCGTTGTCCTTTTATAAACAAGTTTACCAACTTCTATTTAGTTTATTCTCTTAAGATGCATATGTAATTTCTGAAGTTCAACATAATGTGTGGCATTTCATTTTTTGAAGATTTCTGAAAGTGCACGCAAAGCATTTAACAATCCAAAATGCTCCTGCCCAACCCTTCCCTTTAATATTGTCAGGTGTAAACATCAGGGGGAATTACTGCTGCGTGTTCATGAGGAAAACAAAGCAGCAGAAAGGAAGAACAAAAGGATAGCACGAGCATCGGGGAACTGGGAGAACATGCTCTCTACTCTGTGACACCCCAGCAACTCTACTTCAAAACCCTCTGTAAGGAGGGATTTGAAGAACCTTCCTTTCTTCCTTTTAGTTCTTCTAGTTAGCAGAAGTTATTAAATCCAACTTTGACAATAGTGTTGGTATTTGCTCCTTTGAGTCAGCTGGTATGAGGAGGGACTCTGATCCTCAGACTCCTTTTCAAACGCTCACTTTATCTGTATTTCAGCGTAGGAAGTGTAAAACTACATTGTTTTAAAGTCATTTGTTTTCCCACACTTTCTAAGCTACAAACCCCAGTAATCGAATCATCTGGGGGGAAGCTTCACTAATCTGCGGCAGGGAACAGCCCCTGCCTTCCCTCCGAATCCTCCCATCCCAGCAGCCTTCCCCGCCAGCCGTCCCGCCTGCACTGTGCCTGATGCCAACTCCCGCACTGCTACTTGAACTCCAACATTTGTGCCTGGGATGAAGCATTGCATCCTGGAATTGGGCAGCCACAGGAACACAACTTTTCAAAATTAAAGGACAGAATAATAAAAGCAAACATTTGGCCTGTGCTTCCACAGATGACTGCAGCAGTATGAATTTTACAAATTAAAAGGCCAGAAGGCAAGTGAGCTCAGAAATGGATTACTGTGAAGTCATTAATTTTAAACCAATCCGACGAATTTCTGAAAGTTTAAGAGCAGCGAGAGTATCACGCACGAAGTTCAACAGAAAGTTAGAGCGTTCCCCCACAATCACACAACCAGAAATGCTGATGATAAGCTGTCCAGTAATGCAGAAATTAACACTCACTTTCTTATACTAATCTGTTCTCAGA
The DNA here is from genome assembly GCF_000690775.1 of Eurypyga helias. Classification (NCBI taxonomy): domain Eukaryota; kingdom Metazoa; phylum Chordata; class Aves; order Eurypygiformes; family Eurypygidae; genus Eurypyga; species Eurypyga helias. The sequence continues at coordinate 20,908 of NW_010231709.1, read as the reverse complement.
AACATCCCTCCTGTTGCCTTCCACAGAATTAAATGGAAAAGGATTGAATGGAGTTAGCTGGTGGAGAGTTATCCCTTTCACAGAGGGCCCACAAGCTCAGACACAAATGATTGGAGAAAAAATAGCTTTAATTCCACTATGAAGAACAGTAAGTAAATTCCCATAAGTTTAGGTACACGATTTTAGAATCTAAAGGTTTTGGGAAACAATTTCCATGAGTTTTCTGGAGGCTAATTTTACCAAAATTCAGAGCCATTACAAGTCATTGGCTGACCAAACCAGGAGCCCCCAGTCTGCACTGCCAGAATAGCAAGACAGTAATTTTGACAAATCCAATCACCCAAGAAACAGTCTGAACTGATTCATCTTCGGCAGCAGACAGACTACATTGCAAAAGTGTCAGTGTGAAACATTTCGGGTAACAGAAACCTCTACAGAAGCTTGCAGAATATGAATTAACGTTTTAGAAAGCTGACATCAAATGAATGTATCAATGTTTATCCATAAACAAAATCAGGTAACTTGTTGAAGACCTAACACTGGACAGGCTGATGGAAGTACAAAAGCAGCCAGTAGCATACAAAAATGTATCCATCATGATTAGTTAAGACAGTGTTCAACTGAAGTGCATAAAATGCTAGAATGGAACATAAAATGTCAAGACAAGGTATTATTTTCTCTCAGTATGTGAAAAGAGTATGAAGAATCCAAAGGAAGTTAAGACAAATAGAAGACAAAACACACAGAGATGACCTTTATAAGTTGACAAAAAAACCCAGGGATCTATGGAAAAACCAGATCAAATGTCAAAAGACAGAAGAGTGTAAGGGAAGTTATTTAATAGATATATCAGCTTTGAAAATTATGTATGATTTAAAAGTCTGAAAGTCTGTTCATATTTTCCCAACCCAGTTCATTTAGAATTTGCCTTTCCAGATCGAACTCATGTTTGTGAAAGCTCACTCTTTCACTGCTGATGCCCTAAAAAACAATGGTCACTCATAACAGAAAAAAAAGAAAGTCTCCACACTGCTCTTAAGCTTTCATTTACTGAAGGCTCTCAGTATTTAGTATCCTGGTGTATGTCCTGATGACAGAGATACAGCTTAGCTGTTCATTTTGTGAGCAATCTTTAGAGATGGTAAGAAGTTCTGGTAAGGTTCAAAATTTCCATATAACAACAAAATAACGTTTCATTAACATCATCACTCTAACTGTGATATTTAAAAAATAAACAAATGGGAGAGAAAAGTCCAGTTGCATAGTGAAAGAGAATCACTTTGCAGAAACTACAATCAAATTTTATTGAGCCCACAGTTTCCTTGTTAGTAACTCGCTTCAGTTTCAGTACAATACTACACTGGAGAAGCTTTGCTTTAACTTCCCACCTTGAAATTTACATTAACAGACATGTATTATCATATCCTCCCAGTTCAGGTTAACGACTTAGCAGTATATAGAGGACACCGTAAGCCTTTCTGCAACAGCAGCTACCACCTGCTCTGCTTATCCCTTCCATCACATCACTTCTTTCCAATTACTCTCAAACATTTGACAAAGGTTTATTCTACACTTAATTATTAAAAGAAATGCCACGCCCCTTGGAAAACCACATTAAACCAATATCCCACACAGTCGTCATAAGGATTAATGAGTAAAATGGAGCAAGTTTACTAACAAAGTTATTCACAAGTAGTAGGAAAGACAAGAAACCAACAGTGACTCCCTTCATTTGGTTCTAATTCTGGAAATACCTCAACTCAGCAAGGCACACAAATTCACAAATAAATCCCACTAAACTCAATTAAATTTAGGCAAATAAGCTTAAATTCTTTCCTGATGCATCCTGCTGATAACAGACTGCACAAAGGTCCCTAAGTTAGGTGGAAACTGGGACAGAAGGTGACAAGCTGTTTCATAGCTCTCACAAACAGCCCTTTGTTTCAGAAAAGCACTCCAGCAAGTGCTTAGGTTCCACTGACTCCACTTGAAGTGAGGCTCACATTTACATGATCTATTCCATCAAGGCCAGCATGAATACCAAAGAATCATACTCACTCATGTCTCTCATAACCGAGGGTTTCTCGGATAGACCATGCAACCTGGTAAGGGGAGGTTTGCTCGGAATCGTCCAACTCTTCTCCACTGTCTTCAGACCAATCCAGCCCTAAGGGAATTGAAAACATGAAAGCTGGATGAAAAGTGAATCCACCTCATATAAGTCTCTGAGCAACCTATGGCACAAAAGACAAATGTGTAGTATAGTCACAAGCATAATTATGTTTGATTACAACATGTAACATTCTCAATTACACAGGAAAAGTTACAGTAACAGCTCCACTAGAGCGTGAAAATAGCATGCACTGATTTTTGTCAAACTTGAGTTTTCCTTTTAAAATCCCTATGGCTTCTTTATCCTTCAGCAGTGGAAGAAAAATCACCAGCTTTCTTGCCCACAGAAAAATATTACAGCTTTCATACAAAGCACATGAAATCTTTAGAGACACGGTAAGAGAGAAGTCCCAGCCACGAAGAACTTGCCTGCCCAGGAATTTTTAATACTGTATGATGTAAATAGGTCACTTTCATTTCTGTTTATATTCTGCCCTCCCTCTGCCAAAACACAGGGAGAACCCGAAAAAAGTAAGACAGAGCAGCATGGACGAGGTAGATACACAGCTACACAGGATGTTCCTCTGGTCTCTGTAATTGTCTGCCAAATGCATAGATTAGCATGAAAAGAGAGATGCAAATACTCCTGCACTTTTACTGAGCTGAATGCTTTCACTTAATGATGATGCAGTAGGTTCAATTTATTATATGCACCAGCACCCTCAGTTAGTCAAGCTGAACATAACTGTTGAACAGGACAGCCAGAAACAGAGCCCAGTAAGTTCTCAGGTGTAACACTCTATCTGGAGCTTCATCTTTTGCAATTTTTCCTCTTCTCTCTCCCATATCCAGTGGAATCCTTGCCAATTCCTTGCAGCAGGTGGGATAAAATCCCATAGCTGCATTTACAAGTGAGCATTATTACTTTTTCACTTTCTTGTGTGCTCCTTGTAAATGAAGCAGCAGTTGGGACAGAGTCAAGAAGCACTTAATTTTTGCTAAAAATAAACTAAACAACTGTATCTGAGATGGTTCTGAAGTCAGATGCTTTGAATTTGGGAAACACATGAGTGTTTGGTCACCTACTTTCAGAATTAGAAACACACACACACATGGAATACAATCAGGAGCTCCGTTCATGATTTAGAAATGACAGTTTAACTTAAAACCATGAAATACCAGAAACACTATTTTCAGGAACAACGGCATCCTAAAAAATTAATTATTCATTTCTATTTTTAAGATATGCATTTGAACTAAATTAAGATATCTTAACACATCTGATAAAATGCCAGAATTAAACTTTCAATTTAAATGCTTTTCTACTTTCACCCCTTCCATAAAGAATGAAAAAACAGCTTAGACATTGGATAAAGATGTCCACAATTGATACCATCTAACAAATTATTTACCCAAAGTTTAAAAATAAAACCAGAGGTGGCATTGGTTTGCTTCTAATGGACACCATAGAAACAAAGGAATAAAATCTAATCCAGATTCAGCTATACTCACACTGAAGACTGCAGTTACATTAATATCCAATTACATGGCTCTGATGTAGGTACACATAAAGCTGCTGCATCTTCTTAAAGATCCTGTGCAGTCATCTCTAGTGATACTCTATCACAAAAAGAAACCCTAAAATTCTCTGAACCCCCATAACTAGTCATTAGTATTACAGCATATTATCAATAAATAACACATGGCTGGATGAGGCTTTGAGCAACCTGGTCTAGCGGAGGGTGTCCCTGCCCATGGCAGGGGGGTTGGAACTGGATGGTCTTTAAGGTCCCTTCCAACCCAAACCATTCTGTGATTCTATGATTCTGTTACTTTGCCAAATTGTTGTTTAACTCCAGCTGGCAACTAAGCACTACACATCGAGTTGCTCACCCCCTTCCCCTAGTGGGATGGGGGAGAGAATTGGAGGAAAAAAGTAAGAAAACTCATGGGGTGAGATTAGAACAGCTTAATAATTTTAATAAAACAATTATAATAATATGTAATTAAGAGGAAAACAACAACATGATACAACTGCTCATCACCCACCGACCTACACCCAGGCAGTCCCTGAGCAGCAATACCCCCCAGCCAACACCCCTCAGCTTATATACTGAGTGTAATGCCTCAACGCATGAAATATTCCTTTGCTCAGGTTGGGTCAACTGTCTAGGCTGTGTCTCCCTCCAGCTTCTTGTAGAGAGAAACTTCTTCATTTCTCACACTGCCCCTGTTCTCCTTGAAGCTGAGAGAACAGGACCAGGCAGTCCCTGAGCAGCAATACCCCCCAGCCAACACCCCTCAGCTTATATACTGAGTGTAATGCCTCAACGCATGAAATATTCCTTTGCTCAGGTTGGGTCAACTGTCTAGGCTGTGTCTCCCTCCAGCTTCTTGTAGAGAGAAACTTCTTCATTTCTCACACTGCCCCTGTTCTCCTTGAAGCTGAGAGAACAGGACAGGAGCAACATGAGAAACTGAAAAAGTCCTTGGCTTCATGTAAACACTGCTTAGCAACAACTAAAACATCAGTGTTACTTCTTCTCAGCACAAATCCAAAACATAACCTCATCCTAGCTACTGTGAAGAAAATTAACAATCCTAGCCAAAGCCAGCACACAAATATAAAATGTCCTAATTGCACACGCATTTATGGGTCTGATCAGTCTTTTTTACTATGCCACTTTTTAAGGAAAATGTATTCTCTTCACCACTTGAGAATGTGAAACATTAAACACAGAAAGTGATCTTCCTACAGTCTTTCAAAACACGGGTCACTTTCTCAGTTATGAGGTCTGTGGCACTCAGATGTGCCTCAGGAGCTGCCATTCCTCAAAAGACCTGCATTATATATAGGACCATCAAAGCGGTTTTCTGAGGAACAATGTCCTTTGGAGGCATGCTATGGGATGCTAATTATCTTCTGAACAAATAGTCAACCTATCACATGAGTGCCAATGGGCAGATCTTAACAGCAAATTAAAAAAGGTTAATTGGAATAGCAAAAATTACAGATGTTCGCAATTAAATAAGATGTTAGATGAAGAATGTCCACATTTATTTGACTTAAAAAAAAAAATTCCTGCTCTAATATCACACACTCACTCCTGTTTCCCTTTTCCCTACCAGTATTTTACTTGTTAGAAAAGTACAATCTAAAACTAAGTGGAAGAGTAAGGTAACTTTGGAGGGTGAGAGAGATAACAAAGACAGCTACATGTACCTAGATCTGTATTCATAATCAGACAAATAAGCCACAAGGTCTGCTGCCTTTTCAGAGCACTACTACCATAGCAGCAAGTTGGTTGTATTTACTTATATTTTCACATGCAGCAATTGGTTATTACGGTTTCTAGATAATAAGGAGGAGGTTATTCCTGCACCGGTATGTGGACAAGACTCCACCCCTCCAACTACCTTCTCTAACAGTGCTGTTCCCCTGCAGTAGTCTTTTGGTTTTGTTCATCCCTATTCTGTACACAAATAGGCCCAGTCAAGAAAAATTCTCTTGTGCTCCAATTTTCCCAGTCAAGACAACTGGAAATTTGGATCTGCAGAGAATCATGGGCCAAACCTCCAAACTTTAACTTGTGGTCATTTTGTAATGCACACTTGTCACATATTTAACATCCAGTCTAACCTTGTCCACTCATGTAGGTACAGCTGGCACCACCTTTACTGCTTGAGTTGTAAACCTTCTATACGATGTCTGTATCACCTAAGCAATGTTTTCTACACTTCAGTCTGATTTCTCTAATGGTTAACAGAACCTTAAGAAGAACAAACAACCAAGAAGCCATAAAACATATGTGAAGGGTCCAGGCATTCCCTTCATAGAGAACAGGGCTAAAGGAAACAGCAAGAGATTACCTAATTCAGTGTTATTTTGAAAGGGCCACACATGAACACAGGACAGCACTAGGAAGACATTCCCCTTTTGTCTTTCGGTTTCAGGTTAAAAAATAAGGTGGCAGTACATCTATTATCTACCCACCTAAGTGTGGAAACAGATCAGTGTCCAGCTGCTGTTTTCGAGTGCACAGTTTCACCAGTCTCTGTAGCCGGCTCATGCAGGACGAGTGCGGAGAGAAGGCTGTGGCTTTCATGAGGACCCGATCAGTCCTGGGAGGGTCCGTGACAGGAGCCCTGGCGGGTGGCAGGAGGGGCAGAGGTCTCTTGTTAGACAACTGCCGGGTTTGTGCTATAGTGTGTGTGGTGGGTGCCACTCCCTGCATTGGTAGGCTGGTGTTCGGAGGTTGAGGTGACTTGCAGACTATGCCCTGCGGTAGCCCTGTCGGCTTTAACGAAGCTGATGAAGGTGGCAGATGGGAGTGCTGCTGCTGCAGAGGCTGCTGCTGCAAAGGTGCAGGAAGGGGGCTAAAGTGCTCTTGGCGAACTTTTAAAATCTCTGTGTCTCTCTGACGCTGCCGGTTTTGAGCCAACTTGCTCTGCAACTTTTTCCTCACTGTTGCCCCTTTCTTTAGGTCATCATCCTCTTCATTGAAAGCAAAGGGGTCTTCTAATTCTGCCTCCAGGTAGTGGAGAGGAAGCCTAGCCCCTGGAGGGGAGAGAGACATCCCATCCAGTCCATTGGGCATCTTCAAGGCCAGGGTGGGCACCGTCAGACTGAAGGCCATAGCATCCATCTGATGCCTGACCTTTACCTCCTCTATGGGATCATTCTTTTTCTTCCTCTCCTTTTTCGGTATAAAGCCAAGTACCTGCAGGTGGCTGTTGCAGTACCTTTGAAAAGTAAAAGCAGTGAGTTATTAACTAAAGCCTTGTCATTAAAACTGAAAAAACAGACATCACTAAAGGAAAACTCACATACTACCATCTCATGCAAAAATAGATCGAAACACAAGAAGCTGACACCTTTTACAAGGAGGGTACCCAACTGCTGCTAATACAACAGATAACTGTGGTGCTCCTAACCCCTAACAGAAAGCAAAAACTTATACAAGTGACAATTTGTAATCTTATGATATAAAAGCCTTCAATCATCATTCATAGGAGATTCACACACAACCATTCAAAATATTTACTCTCTAATAGGGTAAATACTCAGAGAACAAAGTGAACAACAAAAAAAAAGGACTGTCTGATACATACACCAGTAAGAACAAGTCATTAGCTCCGATCATTTCAAAAGCTCCCAAGAAAAAGTGTACATTGAAGGCTACTTCCTTTCGTTTGGCTGTTCCTTCACTGGAAGTAGTTAATGTTTTCATCAGCGCACACATTATTATTATGAATTCCACTGTAGTACAGAGCAGTTTCCTATTCGGACAATCTCACTAGAGATACCTGCTGAGAGGGTCACTATTTGCACTTAATGAACAAGTAGAATAAATATTTAAATTCTGGTTTAGTAGTTTAACATGATGAAATTTGTAGCCAGAGCTGAATGTTCTTCAAACAAAAACCTAGTTTAAGAGAAATACTCCACGGCTAGAAAACATTTACACAATGCCAGGAATATGTATACATAAAACCCACAAACATGGATTTAAGCTCTTCTAATATAAAAAAAGCTTTTAAAGTCTTATTATTAAAAAAAAAACCCAAAACAAAACAAAGCAAAAACAAAAAACCCCAGTCTTTGAAAGCTTGTCATTAAAATTAACAGGAAAAGAGTTGCAATTTATGGCCACAGATAACACACTAAGAAGTAAACAATTTTTGTCTGATTAAAACAAGCAGGTGATAGAAATGTAGAAACCATAATCTGATCCTTTTCCTGTTTCACACAGGCAGGCCCTCCTGCCCCTGTAGAATGCCACCAGCAATCAGACTTCTGCCCTTGCAGGATCCCATATATAACCTGCAGCTTATAGATGAAAACAAAGATATGAGGAGAGAGTGATGTCTACCTCAAGGCGTTTATGGACAAGATAATGAAATACCCATGAAGGTATTCTGAAGTTTGATCAGTACGAACCTGAGAAAAGTAAATTTTGTTGAACAAGCAGGTTAAAACGAAATTATTCCTGGTCTTCATGGAGGAAAATAACAGAAAAGACAAAACCAAACCCCCCAAAAAGGTTTAACACTTCAATTTAGTGACCTCCAATTTGTTGACCCACCCTTAAAGAAGCAGTGTATGAATTGCTTCTGAAGGGTCCATAAAAGGTAAAATAAGGAAAAGTAAATTCATATGTGCTCCTTAATGATCTTCATATATGTAGCTTCTCAATGGATCCACACCCTTAAGGATTCACAAATCAGAAAAAGGCTGACAAGTACTGCTATTTATTATTGTCTAAATAATTTCTTTTTACATTAAGTTGTAAATAACAAATCTAGATGAGGCAAGCTGAAAGCCAGCAATGTGTGGGGTTCTTGTTAGAACTCACTGGAATACTGTAAATTCGTACCAAGAGATGTACTTCTAAAAATAAAATTATATAATGAGGACTCAATAAAGCTTTCCTTAGAGTAAACAGCACTATTCCCATAATTCAAATTAAGCACATTTAAAACACTTTGTTTGAACAAGACTGAGATCAGTTACAACAGCAGTTTTAGTATGACAGAAGAAAAAACAATAAACAGACAAAACAAACACAAGGGCAATTTTTTCCCTCTTATTCCAATAAAAAGAGTTTTTGCTCAATGTGAATGCTTCCCTTATATTGTTCAGAACTTAAATATTGCCACCTTGTGATTGTGTTGAAGTGAGGAGGTAAAACTGGCTAGTCTGTTTTCATCGTGAAAAACAAAGAGAAAGCAAAAAATAAAAAAGGTGAATAAACCGATGATAAGCTTGCTAACATTCTCCGAGATTCAGGCTATTAAGGGTTTTGTTTGCTCATGTAACTCTAACAGAATAATTTTATATGGCAGAGAATAAAGCTTTGGCTCTTAAAAATGGCTCTGCTGCATCACTGAAAGCCAACTGTCTTACACAGGCATCACTCTGGACACAAACCCATAGATGCCAGGCTGCAACATAATGAAAATATAGATCACATGCACTTGCAGACTCCAGTACACACGGACTTGGCTCTGTGCTTTAAGCTTTATCAAGTCCCTGTCTCCCAACATAACCGAGACTGATACACCTTGGACTAAAAGGAGCAAGAACAAATGGAGAAGAGCACGTAAGTCTTCTCTGGGTAGAGAAGACTACACACAGGCAGTTTTAGCTAGGCATGATTTATTAGCACCAACTCAACCTTGGCCTTGTCAAGCTCTAGTTAGTCCACACAGAGCCAGGTGGGCATGCACACACACTTCCCCATCCTTCAGGTTCCACGACGGCTTTTGAGTTGACCAAACTGGCTCTAACTTTACATGCTGCAGAGCCTGGTGCAGACATTAACTGACTCTGTCAGAACCAGTCTATAACCAGCTGAGTTAAGGCAATAAACTCTTTGGATCAGATGTAATGCCAGGGAAGGCGTTAGTAGTTCATGCTCCATAGAAGACAGACTACTAGGAAGACTGGGACAGCACATGCAAATAGCACAGTCTCTTCCACATAGCTCCGACCATGAAACCCACTAGGGCCAAGAGCGGCTCAGTTTGTCACTTCCATAACCTGCTTGTGGGTATCACCCTGTATATCTAAAATAGTTTTTTCTTCCTTTCTTACTCAGTGCCAAAGGCACTTATTCCATGCAGGTGAGGGCGAATGCAATCAGCACACACGGTAAGAGTGGTAGGTTGATATCCACTAAAGCAATCATGAGGAACATGGAGGGTGACAGACTCTGAAGTATTCAGCTGGACAGTTTCCTACATCACTGGGAGGGCAAGAATCCAGATGATTAGGTTTTCGACCTACAACTGCATTTTGCTTCCCAGTACATCCCAGACTGGCATTGAGTTCTGTCACTTATTTAAAGGAAGATCCAAATAAACTGGAGAGCATCTTGCATATTGACAAAAATATTTAAAGAGTCTCTTGAAAGAGGAGAATTAGTGATAAAATGGTGTTTAGACCAGCTAAATTGTAATAACCGTATCCTTAAAAATTAAGTTGAACTTCACTATCTATGTATGTATTTAGATAAGAAAGAATTAGGAGATGTATTCAGAGGAAACAGACACAAAACCCATGTCTCTATCATGTTATATATATTCTTTAAAAAAACAAGATAATGAATAGAGAAACTAGACTTCAAATAAGGCAATGAAGTCATGCACTATTAATAGATTTAATTTGTAGAATGTTAATGGCTAGTAAGAAATCTAATAATATGGCAGCATATTAAACATCTTTGTGGCTGATAGCATCTCATTTGTCTGGGGTCAAGTGATAATTTTTTTTAATTATCTGTGGACAGACTATGAAGCTTTTGTCATATAATGCATGCATCCTGTTAAGACAGTTTGTTTTTTATTATCTTTAAAAGTATGTAAGAGGATAGCTGTCAGAGCCTCATACAGCCTGCTTCTGATCATGTACAGTTACATGTCTAAAACTGTGACAAAATTACCATCTGACAGTAATTTTGTACACAGAAAATTAAAAGCTACGAGTGAAGAACTCAGACATAGCAAACATCTTTATATCGAACGGAGTGTGAAAAGAGTCTCCTAAGAAACAGATACAGGTTTGCCTGCCAAAAAGAAAAAAAAAGTTTAGAGCAGACACAGTCTTATCACTAGCATTCATTAAATTTTATTGTTAAAATTAAACACTGCCCTGAGAAGCAGTTTTTTAAAATATTCTTTCAAACTATCACATCCTCTCATTTGAAATTAAAAGTTTATTTTCTCCTTCAGACACCTGCTGTCCTCTTCAAGTACTGTAATGTGACACTCGACATGCAATTGAATTATTCTAATATAACATACACCAGATGTCATGACCACACTTCACTTTAACTTGAGAAAAATCAAAAAAGAACAAAGTGTGAACTCAATTCAAGGTGCAAAGAAAAATCTCAAATTCCATGGGAACATATGAGACCTGAGAAAGTGTCATTAAGAACTATTATTTCTATTGTTTTTAAGTATGACCCCTGGTAAACAGCAGCGCTGGCTCAGTCAGCTCTTGCATCTGAAATTACAGCATACCATTTGTGCTAACAATCTCCATGATCATTTCTGCGAGCTTATTTCCAAAGGGTCTCAATTGTACAGCAGCAAAGAAACAGTCACCAACTGTCAAATTACAGCTTAAAGTTATTCATCTTGTGCCATTTGAGCGTTTGCCCTACAGCTTTTGACAAACATTCATGTTTTTTCTCACTTCATCAGTCTCCTCAACCGAAATGGCAGGTGAAGTGCAAGTTAATTTAGAGCACAGTCCAACTGTTGTTTCAGACAAGAGAGGGAGCTGTGAGCTGAGAAGGAAGTTATATGTAGGGCACAGTGGGAACACTGCTAATAATGCAAAAGGTTAGTGAATGGCAGCTAATAATGTGAAAGGTCAGCGAACAGTGGTTTGATTATTTTTTTGGCATATTTTGTTTATATTTTAGGTTAAAAAAACAGTTCCTAACAGAACAAGCCTCAGCTAGTTAACACACAAGTTAATTAAATACTGTGTTACTAGCAAATCCTGCAACAATGACTGAAAAACTGAAGTCATATATACCTGGCAGCCAAGACGAGACAAAGCCTGCTATTTCAGCCCATGCGACACCAATGAGACTGGTGTTCGGGAAGTCTTAAAGAGCAAGAATGTCCTTGTGGTTACCGTATGGGCTGCAATCCAGGAAAGCTGGATTGAATTCCCAGCTCTCCAACAAATTCACGCACTATCTCTTGCAAGGCATGTAATACCTGGGCACCTCGGGCATCTTCATTTGTCAGGGTGGGGGATAGGAAGGGGGGAGGTGAAGAAGAAAGGGACTGGATAGCACTTTCCCAGCTGGCTCACCTATTGTCAAGTAACTTTTACTCCAGTAAGACAACACTACAGATCAGTACCAAATCACACACACTGAACTGTAATTCTGAATTCGTCCCTGTGTGTCACTGCTCCCTAAGCTCAGAAGGTATGCATTTTCAACCGCTTGTCCTGAAAAAGTAGATGGAAGTGTGTTTTTGGCACAGCTGGCCAAGCAGGCCTTTTTAAGAGCAGGTACTGTGAGTGACACAGCAATCAGAACAGCAGGTACTGTGCAGCAGGTTTGATCCAGAGTTTAGAGCGAACTTAAGAAGAGCAATGAACTGTCTTGAAAACTTCCTTGGGAGTAAGTCACTGCCCCTTGCTGAGTACTTGGCTCCCAGAGAAAACACAATAGCGTTTACTGGTCTTAAAACAAAACCCTCAAAGGAACATCCTGGAGTTCAATGCATTCAGATCCTCCCTTATCCCGAAACCAGGCAGCATGTTAGAAGAAAAGTCATGTCTATGTCCCAGCCACTTCCCACTTGTCAGATGGGTAACCACAACTCACCTACGGTCCTCAGATTTGGGGATGGGGTTGGTGCAGCGCTGGCTGTTATACTTGGCCACATATTCACATTGCTTGAAGGGGGCAGTCTTGTCCTCCAGAACGTGTCTGATACAGAAGGCGTAGCCGTTAAGTCGCCTCTGCTTGCACAGTTTGGGGCTATATGAGCACAAGGGCTTATTGTCAACCTCAGAGAAGTGTATGTGTTTGCCTTCATACATCACGTGACTCTATTCCTTGTGAACATCAGCTGAAAGAACCAAAATATTAAGACAAATCACATAAAGAAAAAAAAATGCATTCAGTTCTAGATTGTGAGTTTTATTTTGGCAGGAAAGAGGGACCCAAAACGATACCTGATTTTAAATCTTCTGTACCATATCAATGCTAAGAGAGAGCCCCAAGGACACCACTATCCTGGAATGATGATGAATCAAGATGAAGCAGATTGTCTAAGGAAAATATCAAAAAGGCCAAAGTCAAAATACAATAGATATTATTACTGCTTAATAAGTAAGTGACCAGACGTAGCCACTAAACCTGTAGTTCAACTAGCATCCGATACACCAAATCCACTAGCCCAATAGTATTCAATCAGTAGTCATAGATCTTTGGAAACCATGAAAGGAAATTACTGGGGAAAAAAAAAATTCTACTGCCATGGCACTTAAACCTGTTAAACAAAACCCTACTCATCTACCAGAAAGTGATTAGGAGCTACAAGTTGAAAAAGGTTAACCGTCAGATTAGATCACTTGCTTTCAGGAATCAAGTTGAATGATGATTAACCCATTTGACTGCAGAGGTTTTACTTCAAGTACCTTTGCTTACAAAAAATCTGGTGACTACCCTTGCTCTGCAAAATTTTAATTAAATCAAGCAGTGCAAAAATGGTTTGTTTTTTTTTTTTTTTAAAAAAAAAGCTTTCTTTACCACACCTGATGACCAGTCTTCAGATCTTGTAGCTGCCCACAGCTTCTGCAAGCATCAGTATGCAGTCCTTCCTGAGGTCATCATAGTTCTTCAGAGCTTTTCCTACCTTACTGTACTTATTTTTGGCAAATACCGGCATTAATAATTTCAGAGGCAGTACTCCCATCAATGCCAGGAGGACTGAAATGTTATTTCAGCAAAAGGCTGGGTTTTTTTTTTCCCCTAAAATAGACTCCTACAGTGCAAATCCATTTAATCACAAGGTACTTTTTCATTTCCCAACACTACGGAGTCTTTGGCAATCATCTTAAAAAAAAAAAAAAACAAAACACCACACACGCCCCAAAGTAGCTTCGAATAAAATTAACAGTACATACATTCTGCAGCTACTCTGCTACACTCAGCTTAGCCTGCAAAAGGCAGCTTTTATTAAGAAAGGCCATCCTGAAGCACTGGAATAAACTCTTTTGAACATACTCAGTACCCAGTTCAGTTTCCTATGTGTTATATACCAAGCAAATGAATGTACATAGAGGTGATATTCAGGAAATATGTAATAAATCAGTCATGTGACAAATGTACAGATTACCATCTCAATCAACTTACTTGTTCCCAAGGCCCGAAATGGCAAGAACACGATTGCAAGGAGGGAGCCTACACAGACTTTGCAGGAAAGATGCAGTTTCCTATTTTGAAGGTATAAGACTTAACTTTCTACAGTATAAATGCACTTTGAGGAAATGGCAAGCACTATGGCACTGGGGGATCTAAAAAAGCAACTTTAATTCACTAGGGCAAAACAAAACACCTTATTACACCTCTAATAGTCAACTGCACAAGCCAGGCCTTTCAATAGCAGATATCTACCTGTGGAAGTAGAAGGACAAGAGACTACTAAAAATACAAAAACACACTTAAAATTTTTGAAACAGCTGTATATGCACATGTGCAGCATACAGAATGGAGACAAAATGTAACTAGACAAGTGACCTGATTAATCATTTGACAAGAATAAGGATCATTTCGTATTTCCTCTTTATACACACAGTTCCCTCTCCACGCCCACATGGAAGAACACACCCCCAGGGCAGGGGCCTGTGCTGCTTTGTTTACACCGGATAGTCACAAGGCAAGCACAGGTATCTAAACCTGTTCCAATCACCTTTCCCAACTTGGTGCATGGAAGCACATGAAAGTACAGAGCACATTCTATATATATTTGAAATTCACCATTGGAGTATGACCCTTTACGGCGCATCGGTCTTAAGAATAAAAATGTTCATCGTTGGCTCTGCCCTTCAAAAACGCAGAATGGGAAGAGGGAACTATCTCTTCTTTAGCATGCTGAGAACCACATAATCCTTTCAAGCACCTTTGTTAAAGCAGACACTGACATACAGTTCAGTATTATCCAGCAACAACCTAAAAGAAATCCATAAATCCCATGGCCATATTCCCAATATGGGGGTTGTGATCTGGTTTTGGGTCCCACATGTTTGAGAGACAGCCTCCTCTATTATTATGGAAGAAAAAGTAATCACATGAGTCTTAACTAATTGCATCTCATACACACAGTGAAGCTGACCAAGTCTTTAGCTGTGGAGTTTGCTTGACAGTTAACCAAAGCTGGTATTTGGTGGCAAACTGGACAGGCTGAAAAACTTGAAAGAACAAGTGCATCTTGCAGCCGGGGTGGCTCACATGCTGCTCTCTATTTCTTTATTTACCACCTTCTTGTGAGCTACTACTATCATGCTTGGCAGAGTTTTTGCCAGATCAATAATGTTCTCCTCTTTTGCACAACCCAGCAACATTTCTTTTCTGAAGGCTATCAAGCAACACACCAAAGGAAAAGAGTTCCTCAGAACAGTTCCAAAGTAAACAGTGAGAAATGCATACCTGGTGTACCTCCGTTAAGCTTCTGTAAAGAAATTGCTCCACAGTTCCCAGCCACTACAATCCTGGATTTATTCTTGTGCCCCCAGTCTTATTTTTGGATTTAACTCATAATTAAGTCTTATTTTTGCATTTAACCTGGCTATGTCAAGGCAAGCACAGTATTTTACTTCTCCCTTGTCTGAAAGATTCAGGGCTTAAGTACAATGCCATATGAAACCTTTAAGCAAAAATACTGACAATTTCAGGTTTTTGCCATTACCCCTTGTCCTGTCACTACAGGCCCTTGAAAGAAGTCCTTCTCCAGCATTCCTGTAGGCCCCCTTCGGGTCCTGGAAGGCTGAAGTAAGTCCCCCTGGAGCCTTCTCCAGGCTGAGCAAGCCCAACTCTCTCAGCCTGTCCCCATAGCAGAGGTGCTCCAGCCCTCTGAGCATCTTCGTGGCCTCCTCCATCATGTACATCTCCATACACACAAAAAGAAGTAACAAATACTTTTCAATCTATTGATTCTGATATAATCTGATGCAGTATTTTATTTTGAACAAAATATACAGGAGTTCTTAGCAGAGCATTTTGCTACTGCATAAAAAAGTAGCACAAGCATGGAATGGGCACATGTCACTTAACTGAACAGAACTGAAACTACACTTAGCTAAACAGTGGGTGGGGGAGAAATTATTTTTGTCCCACAGGATTCAGTAAAAGATGACGGAAACATGGACTTCCCCTGGAAAAATCAAATGCTTACGCAGCTGTACTTCACTGCAAAAATATCAGGGTACAAAACTTTCTGGAAGCTGGTTTGGGTTTTTCATTTATATTCTACACTGAGGCTGAAAGGTTCAACAGGAACATAATTTATGCCTGCCTATGCTCCAACTAGCTTTAGCCACAACTCATGACTGAGAAACCGGAGGCTGCTTCTTGAGAAACCTAGATTATCCTTACTTCTAAATAAAAGATTTTGAGCTAATCAGAAGCAACAGGGCAAAGAACATAAGAGAGTCCCAAAATGTGTGCCATTGCTAAATGATGTAAGACATGGCAGAGGTTTAAAAAAATCAGGGTAGGATTAGAGTGAATACAGAACGGTTGTATACCATATGACACAATATTAGAACAAAGAGTACTGGATGAAGCTAATATGTTTTGAGGCAACCTCTTGCTAAAGAAGTATTTCTTCATTTTTACTACTCACAGGTAGTGAACTGCTGGAACTTGCTCTCACAGTAGGCCATGGAAGCAGACAGTATCACCAGGTTCAGAAAGACAATAGAAGAGTTCATAGACAATGGAGACATAAGTGATGTACCTGCTAGAATTCCTAATTTAACAAATCTGGATGGTGGAGGAATAAGAGAAGAAAACACTAATAAGTGTCTGGGCTTTCATGCTCTTCCTAAATAGCATCACTACTCCTACTGCCCAAGAAAGAACACTGGCTTGGATTGACCCCTGATCTGACCCAGCAAGGTATTTCTTACATTCTTAAGAGGTTACCACTAACGTTTTAATTTGACAATGCATTTCTTTCTCCCCTTCTCCCATTTTTCATTCCTGAGTAGTTGACTGGAGAAAAATCTCCTCCCTATGGTGAAAGCCCTATCCGGACATGTGAAGAACAACAAACTTAGCAGCAAGGCTTTGAAGCAAGGACAGGCGGGACACAGAGCAAAGCGGCATTCTGCGGCATCATCACTTAGAGCAGGGCTACTCGTCCTGCTGAGTGCAGCCACCGGTGGTGCCTAAGACAGCAGAAGGTGGTTTGCAAAGTGACTCTAAAGAGTTGAAAGACTTAAATATGCACAGATACACACCTGCACAACTGTCAGTACCTGCTGTCAGGCATAGGAAGAAGCTAGTTCTCAACTGCTTTTAGTACTGCCAAGCAGACATTATCAGTTCCCTTGCAGTGCACATCAGCTCCAATGCAACAAAGCTGTAGCTCTGCACTCCACGTAGTCTCTCCCAAAGCAGTTAAACAGTCCTTCAGAGAGGCTGGGAAATAGTCTAGCAGCAAACTTTGGGGAAGGGGGGAATCTTTGCTAAACCACACTGAGTATCAGCATTAGGTCACATGGAAAGTTGGTACCTGGCATCATCTCTAGTCTACAGAGAAGTTAATGGTCTAGTTACTACAAGAAAGCTCAAAGCATTATAGCCCCAGAACTCAATTGGTATTTTTGAGAAAACATGGTGCTGAAAATACTGCAATATTTTAAATCATGTAGGTTGCATACATTCTTAAACATATGCTCAGATCCTGACATTCAAGGTACCCAAGACCCTTTCAGGCAATGGAATCCTCAAATGCATTGTAAATTACAATGCAATTATATGTTGGTGGTTAAAAGATGTATAATTAAGAGGACTGAGCTCAGAGCTTCACACATTGCATCAAAACAAAAGTCATGATTAAAGAGGTCTTAACTGTGTTGTTTTGCATTTGCTAATACTAGTGCAGATTTCATGTTAAATTGCTTGTTGTCTTCATGACATCTCACAGACAAGGCACAATCATCTACATACACTTCCAAAACCATCAGCTTGGGGCCAGAAGTGGAACATGGAAGAACCTCAGCTTTTCCACAAACACAAATAGCATAAACAGTAGTTTTGTTGATTCCTCAACTTGACAAAGAAAGAGCAATTTCCTGTGTTGCCACCGTCTGACCCTTTTGCTGAGACTAACAGTAAATATATAGATTTAAAGATGTTTGGGCAACATGGAATTTCATCCATTCAGAGCTGAACAGAGACCATAAAAATCATTGCAGAAAGACGCGCATTTAAAGCTACCTTACAGTAAAACCTTTCTGTCAGTATTAATAAAAACTATATTATTAGACAGAAAGAAAAAAACATTTGTTCTTTCTATTTCATACTAAGAGACTTCAGGCAACTAGTACCTCTCTGTGAAGTGCTCTGTTCTATCAAGAGAAGCTGCACCACATCTAATTGTGGTTGAAACACCACCACAAAGTTGTAACTTCTGTCCCCGTCCTGTTATCTAACCATAACTTTGGCTTAGTTCTCCTCATTTAACAGCTCAATTCTCTACTACAGTCAAACCAAGCCTGCTGTAATTCTGTAAACAAGAGTCTTTTTATTAGTAAAAGCATCCAGACTGAGATAGAAAACATTGGGAAGCAACCAAAGGCAACTGCAAAAGTTCCTGTAGGGAACACTTATTAACTAGAGTAAAATCCTTACTCAAGAAGACCTCTGAAAAGCCTCACACAAGTCAAGGTACTGATCTGTCAGGGTGCATGCATACATACATGCACCCTGACAGATCAAGGCACTTAACATGTTAAACTCTTACTAGACATTTTTAGCTACCACTTGGAATTGTATATTGGACTACTGTTTTCATGTTAAAATCTACCTAGGAAGACAGAAGCAGCAACATCGTCCTCATTCTGCCTTTTTACAAAGCTTATTCTTTCAACTCTGCAAAAAGGCAGTTTCTATTGCATAAGGATGTCAGATATATTACCAGAAAAGCAGCAGTGTATTTTAGGAATACTGGTAATATAGATTATTATATCAGAATATAATGCAATAAATACAAAATTAAATGTATTATTCCTAATAATAATGACTAAAGAACTTACAGACTTGTAACAAGCTTCAATCAACAGCAGAATACATGACTGTCAGGAGAGAAAACAACTCTTTCTGTTCCAAAAGTTAACAGGTTCTTCTTTTTGTTTTCCTACATAAAATGAACTTGAGCAGAAATTTTAATTTCAGCTGATTCACTCATTTGATAAATAGTACCTTAAAGAAAACATGACAAACACCGCCTAGAGCCTAAAAACCAACAAACATTTAAGACTCTAGGAATTTTAGAAACTTCAGAATATTTCTAAAGAGAAAAGAAGTAAGATTTGTAACTGTTGCTAAGAGCACCTTCCTATAGACTTCAAAAAACCAATTTCCTAAACATGGCTATTCCTGACCTAAGGTTCAAGAAGGGGTTCGTACCTTTGGAAGTCTTTTGAACAAGGATTTCTCTATTTGAGCAGGTCTCAGGCCCAAGTCCTGCAATCATAGAATTGATGCAATCGCATCCTCACGGGCAGCTTCCCATGCTTCCACAGAAGCAGACTTATTTCAGTGTGGCTGTAAGCAGGCCCAGGTTTTGCCACGGCGAGCCGGGCTGCCCAAAAGCGGCCTTGAGATGCAGCAACAAATGGAACACTTAGGCCATTGCAACATAGCACAAATGCACTTTAAAATGATAACTCAAAATATCAAAACCATGATCCTGAGAGAAAGCAGAGACTAAACATACCACAGCATACCTTGTGTCTGCACTTGAACAACAAAAAAAAAAAAGTCTGTAAGTCTAAGTCTTTCATTTGTTCAAATAACAGATAACCTGCACTTGCATATGAGGTTAAACAAAATACTTCAGTCTTATTTTTAGTCCCGATACTGCAAAGACAGACAAGCTTATTTTCAGAGAATACAGGAATATCATACTTGTTTCAGTGGGAATACTCAATAAATAAAATAAAGCAGTAGAGCTCCTCACAGAGCAGCTTTTTAGCACTTATAAGCTATCAAAGGTTCAATACAGTATTACAATAAATTTGTACCTCCTGAGGATTTACCATACTGTGAGTGCATGCAGCTCTGCAGGACCAGACCCTACATACAAATTCATTCACTCATCATAAAAATATTGAAACATCAAAATAACTACCACTAAGTAAATTTCAGGTTGCTTCCTGTAGATAATTTAGCTTTACAATTAATAAAACTTGTATGATGTACGTATATATTACAAACAAATTGCATAAAAGGCTGAGGATGGCTGTGAAAATGTCACCAGGTCTTAAATGACAGCGTCATACAAAACACGAGTGCTCCGGTTCAGCCATCAGCATCGGTACCTGGCAGGTACAGCCTTAGCGTGGAACACTGACAGTACAGGGGTACCCACAGGAGAGGGGAATGATGCGTTGCCCTAAATTTGCCAGTTATCTTTTTAAGTCTACCAATCCTCAAAAAATTGAGAACAGCCTTAAAATAAACCTTCATTATATGTTGTTAAGCAACAAAGTTAGAACTAACTATAGATCTACACATTTTAATCAGATGGTATAATATAAACCTATAATGTAAACGTTACTGTAATTTCTACAATTCTTTTGAGATTACCAGTACAAAACCATCAGTATTTTGAGC
Organism: Eurypyga helias; assembly: GCF_000690775.1. Lineage (NCBI taxonomy): Eukaryota > Metazoa > Chordata > Aves > Eurypygiformes > Eurypygidae > Eurypyga > Eurypyga helias. The sequence goes on along the minus strand of NW_010231709.1, from coordinate 413 downwards.
TAAAAGACCTATTAAGGAACATTTGACCGGAACTATCCACCTCCCACATTAGTAACCGGAGCTACTTCACCTGTGCGGGGTGAAGCACGTTGGTGGGTTTTCCAGTGGACTCACTTCACAACTACCAGACGTTCTTTTCCCTGAAAAAAAAGGATCCTTTCATTTTCAGTTTGGGGGGCAGCGGCACCTCACAGGGACCCCCCAACTCATCGGGACCCCAGTCCGCGGGGACAGCTTGGGTCCCCCTGCCGGGACACGAGTGGGGCCAGGGCTCAAGCCCAGGCATGGATGGCCCTTGCCGTGTAGGGGCCACCGAGGCGATCCCTTCCCCAGGCTGCAGGGCCAGCGGGCTGTTGCCCCTGTCCCGCTTACGCAAACCGGTCCGGGGACAGTGGGGGTGGCTGAGGGACCCC
>NW_010231708.1:16446-20493 GCF_000690775.1 Eurypyga helias | reverse complement strand
ATCCCAAGCCATGGGCTCCCTGAGCGTCCCTGCCCGGAGACTGCGACGGGAGCCGAGACGAGGGGTCCCGCTGCTAGAGGAGGGGCTGACAGCCCAGCAGCCACCCCAATCCCAGGAGAACACTGGGGTGGCAGCGAGGGGACAGGAGCTGGGGGAGAAGGACTTGCTGGTGGCACTGCCTGGCCCTGAGCGGTGCCCGGGGATGGTCCAGGCTCTCCCATTGCCGCGGTGGGTATTTGGGCTCTGCTGCTCAGCATCACCGGGGCATTTTTTGTTATGGAGCTGATCCTATATCATTCAAACCCAGGGCAGCTAGAGGAGGGAAAACGGGGACTGCCAAGGTGCAGCCAGGCTGCTCCACTCGTGCAGACCATTCCTGTCGTCGGAAAAGCCAGTTTGGATCTGAGCAGGAGAGGAGCCAGGGCCCCGCAGGGATGCGGGAGGAGGATCCTGTGTGAAACATGCCGGAAGGCACTGGCAGCCCTACCGGGAACAGCTCTTGTTGACTGGTGGATACGGGGACAAAGAAGGGATTAGACTGTTCGGAAAACTTCACTCCCTTTCCCTTATGAATGTTTTAGGATGAGCCATGGCTGAAGGTCCCTGGAGACCTTCTGTGGGGACGTGATGTGCTTGCTGGGAGTGGAGTCCCTGGGGCTATAGCTGGGCCCCCATCCCTCTGTACCCACGGTACCCATGCCAAGGGAGTGGAGGGTGTCTGTGCCCCCAGGTGAGGCAGGGGTGAGGCAGTGGGAGGCTGGCTGCCCTGAGAACTCACACGTCATGTCCGCAGGACGTGAGCTGGAAGGTGCCAGGCTGGGAGGCAGGAGCATTTGCAGAGGGAAATGCACTGTGACAAAGGATGGAAGAAGTTTATGGAGTGCCTGAAATGAGGGGGATGCTGTGAATTGTGCGGGTTTTGGAGGTGCTGCCCCATCCAAGCTGCTGCAGAAAGCGGGGTAGGAGTGCCAGCTCAGCCCTAGCCTTGTCCCCTGTAACCCACCCGTCTGGGCTGAGCGCTTGTCCCCATCAAAGGCAGCCGAATGGGAACGGGGCTGAGCCGTGCTGTGCTAGGCAGGATGGCTCCCAGCTGGGCTGGGCGAGAGGGAAAGCAGCTCTCTGTCCCTCGGCTGTGCCTTCAGCCAGCCAGGCTGTGTAATTCCCTCTGACAGTTCAATGCAGAGCAAAGCCAGCAGCTTCGCTGCAGCGGATGCATGAAAGGTGAGTGCGCTGGAGCCTGATTAATGTGGGGAGCTGCTCTCTCCTGCACGCTGACGGGGGGCAGGGAGCAAACGCTGACCCCAGGCTCTTCCCTGTGCTGCTTTCCCCTGGGACACACGGCGCATCCTGACCTCTCCATCCCCGTCCCACCAAGTCTGTCATGGAGCCAGGGTGGGTGCAATATCTGTGCTGGCTGACTGCTGTCACGCAGATATGGGTGTCATCCTAAAGAGCAGGCCCTTGGGGGAGTGGGGAAGGAGCCACCAGATTTGAGACGCCGGCTCTGCACATCTGGGCTCCTGGGAGCGGGAGCTGGGACCCCTGTGTTGGCAGCAGTGTCCCATGGAGGCTTGTGGTAGCAGCCAGAGGGGAGCCGTCGCCTGGCCCAAGGTCACTGTGGTGGGGTGGGCAGGGTCCCAGGAGCTGCACCCGTGTGTGTGTGGGACACCCTTGTCCCCAGCCTGCTCCCAGATGTGTGCACACGCAGGTACACGCGTGCACACCCCCCACCCCACGCACGGGTGCTGTGCTGGAGGCCGCAGTGCCAGCAGTGGGCGCAGCTCTCCTGCTCCATCTCTCCCAGCAAGCTCCCACACTGTGGGGACTAATTTTTTGGTGTTTGATCTGCTGGTTTAGCTCTCAGACCTCTCGTGGCAGAAGGTTTGCTTTTGCTGGGCTTTTTTCTTTCCCTTTGGATTCCTTGGCAGCTGTGTTCCCCCGCACTGGGGCTCTTCGGGGAGGGGGAGCAGCCTGCTGGGTGCTGGGTAAAGAAGCCATGGAGAAATACAGGGGTGTAGGGGCTGAGGGCTGGCACGGGAGAGCAGGACACCCACTACCAGCACACAGGCAGGCACTGCTTGGCTTTCAGGAGGCAGGAGCAAACCAGGCTCTGGTGCAACCTGGAGCTGGGTGCACCCAACCAAAGGGCACTCCCCGGCTGCTATGTAGGGTGTTGGTGTCTCCACAGAGATTGCTGAGATGCACAATTAACCTTCTAGTTGCAATTAGTGCACACAGGCTAATGGGTGGCAACATGCAGGGTATGGTGTGTACACCCACACAAGTGCATGTGTGCAATGGAGGCAGCTGCCCCCAGCCCACCGTGCCCCTTCCTCTCTGCCGCATCGCTCCCTGACCCCTCGCCTGCCTCACCCTCTCTCTCCTCCCCAGGCAGGATGCAGGTCCGGGGCCTCCTCCTCCTCCTGGTGCTGATCCTGCTGGCCGCCACCACTGAGGCTGGCAAGAACAAGAAAGGTGAGGGGCAGCGCGGGGCAGGGGGACGGGGACTGGCGGCAGCCCGGGGTGTGCTCCCGTGCCCCCACAGCAAGAACCCGCTCCCCCTTCCCTTGCAGAGAAGGCAAAGAAGGACATCTCCGAGTGCGAGGACTGGCGCTGGGGACCCTGCGTCCCCAACAGCAAGGACTGTGGCTTGGGCTACCGCGAGGGGACTTGCAAAGAGGAGAGTAAGAAGCTCAAGTGCAAGATCCCCTGCAACTGGAAGAAGAAGTTTGGAGGTAGGTGCATGGCAGTGGGGTGGTTGGGGACCACCCCAGGCTGGATGGCTGGGGCTGGTGCCCATTCCAGGCTCTGTCTGGCTCTGACACCTCTCCCCTCTCTTCCAGCTGACTGCAAGTACAAATTTGAGAGCTGGGGGGGCTGTAGCGCTCAGACGGGTGTGAAGACTCGCTCCGGCATCCTGAAGAAAGCCCTGTACAATGCCCAGTGTGAGGAGATTGTCTATGTGACCAAGCCCTGCTCTTCCAAGATCAAGTCAAAGTCCAAAGGTCAGTCCCCACCATGCCTGTCCCCAGATGGTTCCAGAGGAACCCAGGGCAGGGTCTCTCCAGGGGTAGCTTGGCCTGTTAGGGTTGGGCTTTGCTGGTGGTGTGGGGGATCACATAGGATGCATTTCCCTCTGCATCAGCATGTGTGGGAGCCCCACAGCCTGGCTGCTGACTGAGTGGGATGCAGGTGCTTCTGGGAAAATCCCTGGTCCTCCCACAAGTCACTGCCAGCTTCAGTGGGATGGGGATTTCCCACCTCCTCAGTGGGCTGGTGCAAAATGTGGTGTTGCATGGTGGGGGGAGGCTGCCTTCAGGGATGTGGCCCCTGCCCCATGGCGAGCTGGCCATGTTGGCTACAGGCACGACCTGGGGGATCGGTGAAATGCCAGCAGATACACTAACTCTTTTGTCTCCTGTGCTTCTTGGATGCAGCAAAGAAGGGCAAGGGGAAGGACTAGAGCAGGAAGCCAGCATCCTCATCGGCCCCTCAACACGGTGCCCACAGGGCTGGACTCCCAGCTGCAGCCGGCCCACGCTCCAGCCTTCTTCCTCCTCTACTTCCTCCTTTCCATGACCTCCTCTTTCACTAAGATGCCTTGTTTTAATTGCTAGTGTGTTGTAGAGAGCAAACCCACCCACTCCACAGCAAGGGCTGTCCCCTCCCTGCTGCCCCGCTGCCACTGCTGGTGCCTCCCGCTCGCCTCCTCTCAGCTGGTGTCGGGGTGCCTCCTGCTCGCCTCCTGTCGTGGCTTGCTGGGATGGGAACACACATTTTTCCACCCTCTTGCACAAATGAGTTGCCTTTAGTGCATCCTTTGCAAGCCTGGGAGCCTTCTCACTCCTCCTCTTGGTACCGGCGTAGGAGGGGAGGGCTGGGTGTTGAATGCCCGAGTAACCCCATCACTCATGCCCCTTACTCACACGAGGGCTGCTCTCAGCTCAAGGGGCTTCTTCCAGCATCCCTTTGGCCAGGGCACGACTTCCCTGCAGCAGCCAGAGAAAACAAAGCCACCACCACCAGGAAACACTGCATCCTTTCTCC
>NW_010231708.1:15986-16425 GCF_000690775.1 Eurypyga helias | reverse complement strand
TCTGTGCTGGGTCTGCAGCCCCGCCGACTTCGACATGCCACCACCAGTGCTGGGTGGGAGCTCTCACTTCTTTTTGGAAAATGGGGTTTGTTTTCTTTTCCAATAAAAATCTTTAAAAAAAAAAAAATCTACTGGAACCCACCTGTCATCCTCATGAGGAGGTGCTGCTGTGCTGGACACCCCAGCTCTGCCCACCCCACTGGGACCAGGAGTGAGCTCACCCGAGAGCGAGGGATAGGGCTGCCACCCCTGCAGGAAATGTCACCACTGGATGACACCGGGAAGCTGGGGAGGAGTGACTGGCTGATGACTCCTCATGCCGTAGCCGTTGGATTCTGGTCTGAGGTCTTTATTTGTCTGGGGATGGTTGGGCTGTGGTTGTAACAGTTTAAGAAATCCCAAAAGCCCTCCAGGCATTTTGGGCACGGCTATGTGAGTT
>NW_010231708.1:321-15921 GCF_000690775.1 Eurypyga helias | reverse complement strand
TTTTCCAGGTTGCGCAGCATCGCCCTTGTGTAGGGATGAGGAAGGCATACGGACGCGGAGTTTGCCAGTGCCAGCGTGGCCCCATCCCGTCTCTTGGCTGTGCCCGGTCATGCCCACCAAGGCTTGCAGAGAGCCGGCTCTGGGAGAAGCTGAGCAACCCTGGGGTGGTCTGGGCTGCACACACTTGGAGATGCTGGCTGGAGCCCGCATGCTGAGGGCTCTGCCACAACACCAACAACAGGGTTACATCCATTTACAAAGCTCAGTAGCCAGCTCCTTTGGCTTCTCCGGGATGTGCCCTGGGGCTGGGGACACCATCATCCTCTCCCACCCCTGGAACCATGCACCAGGTCTCCCACCCCTGCCATGGGGAGAGCAGGGACCTGCTTGTGGCCCAGATGAGACACAGGGCACCTCAGCCACGTTGCAGACCCTCTTCCCGACCCCCTCTGAAACCCCCAGCTCCCCCTGTCCCCTCTCCCAAGGATGGCTATTTTCACTGTCGCTGCTGCCCACTTCTCAGGGCCACATTCCCTGGGGCTGTGGAGAGAAGTCCTGCACCATCCCGCTGCTTTTCTTTGCAGTTCGAGTTTCTGTAGGAGGCGACTGGGTATCACGGTCCTCAACCAGGAGTGAGACGCTTGGTTTGTCTGTCTTTCTGTCCCGCCAATTGCTGGCTGAAGGCAGAAAGGGCACAAAGGGCACAAAGCGGCAAGCGTAGCCAAAGCCTAGGGAAGAATTCCCCTCCCCCACGTCCCTGGGTGAGGAAGTACGATGGCGTTCTCAAGGGAAAGGAAGGAGCTTGCCCCACACGTGCTAGCGCGCAACCCTGACTGCCTCGGAGGGGGCTGGCTGGGCCAGTGGGGCGTCCCATGAGCATGCCCAAGCCAGCCTGGTCCCAAATGGCTGCTCTTCATTTCTTGGGAAATAAACGGTTTATAAGCCAATGGAAAGCATCCAGCGTTAAGGCTGTCTGCATACAGACAAGCCCTGATGTCCTGGAGATGGTCAGCCCGGGGGAGAAGAGGCACCCAGTCTTAGAACACACAGTGATGCCACTTGGCCAGCTACTCAAAAACAGGGAGCTGGGGAGGGTTCCTGGTGACCACATCTCTTCTTGCCTCCGGCTTTCCAACTGGCTTCCCGAGCTAGTCTCCAGGCCCAGGGTGACTGGAAGGAGCTGCAGCTCAGGGATGCCTTGGACCTCTGTCAGCATTAGATGAAGGGCATCGGCTGCAATCACCGCACAGTCTGCACTGATGTGAGTGGGGAGCAGAGGACTCCCCCCAGCAAAGGAGGCAAAGGGAAGGGCTTCTGTAACGTGGCTGAAGTGGTCCCTGAGTGCTAGTTTATCTGGCTGTGCCGATGTTCCTGTACTGGCACATGAGAAGGTGCTTGAAGGTTTTCTTGAACGTGGCGTTGCAGAGGGCGTAGCAGGCTGGGTTGATAGTGCTGTTGACATAGCAGAGCCAGTAGCCGATGGACCACACAGTTTCAGGTACGCAGGTCTCACAGAAGGTGTTGATGAGCACCATCACGTTGTATGGAGTCCATGTGAGTATGAAGGCTAGCAGGATAGCAAATATGGTCCGGGTGACTTTCTTCTCCCGGGCTGCCATCTGGCGTTTCTTCCGTACTTGGCTCCTGGCGATGCTGGCAAACTTTCTAGCAACATTGGCTGGGCGGCTGTTGGACAGGGAGTTGTGCTCAGAGGCTCCTGCCTTAGCTGGGACGATCTCGATGGCGGTGACACATTCGGTCCCAGTCTGCTTGGTGACGATTTTAATCTTGGACCACTTGGAAGACGGGTTCACCCGGGGGTGGGATGGGCTCTGTCCTTGCCCCGCTGGCAAGATTTCTGCCGTGGGCTTGTCTTTTGTGGTCTGGGTCATGCTGACTGTGCTGGACTCATTGGAAGTCTCCTTCTCCTCCTGATGACCAGTGGCCTCTGTCTGCGCTGAGGGCTGATCATCCACTTTCCCATTCCTCACCTCCTCCTTCACCTCCATGGCCTTCTTGGGGGAGTTGTTGTTGTTCTGTTTGATCAGGGGTCCCTTGAAAAAGCTCAGGGACTTGCCTTTCCTCTCTTTCCTGCTCTCAGGCTTGTGCCTCCTCACCCTGCTCCTGCTGGCCAGGGAGATATGGATGTAAAGCACCGTCATGATGACCACGGGCAGGTAGAAAGCAGCGATGGCCGTGCCGAATGTCACCGCCGGGTTGGAGAGGAATTGGATGTAGCATTCCCTCTCAGGGACTGTCCTCTTGCCCACAATGAACTGCCAGAACAAGATGGCAGGGGCCCAGAGAATGAAGGACAATATCCACGCAGCTGCGATCATTAGCCCCGCCATCTTGGTGGTCCTCCTGGCTGGGTACGTCAGGGGCTTGGTGACACAGAAGTACCGGTCAAAGCTGATGATGAGTAAGTTCATGACGGAGGCGTTGCTCACCACATAGTCCAGGGCCAGCCACAGGTCGCACACCACGGCCCCCAGCGGCCAGTAGCCTTTGATGATGTAGACCGTGTAGAGGTTCATGGAGAAGACCCCGATGATGAGGTCCGCACAGGCCAGGCTGAAGAGGAAGTAGTTGTTGACAGTCTGGAGCTGGCGGTTCACCTTGATGGACAGCATCACCAGGATGTTCCCCACCACGGTGACGAGGCTGAGCGAGCCGGTGACCGTGGCGATGAAAACCAGCTCCACCGTCTTGTAGTTGGTGGGAGGCTGGATGGCCACCTCGGAGCGGTTGCCCAGGGTGAAGTTGTCATAGGTCAGGTTAGCCATCTTCACCTGCCAGGGCTGAGCGGAGAGGTTGTGCATGGGGTCTGCAAGGAGAGTGGAGACAGAAAGGGACAATATTATACCTGCCGGCCTGCTCTGGCAGCATCTGCTGCCTCCTCAGTTTCCCAGACCAGCACTGCTTTTGGCTAGCGCTCGAAAATCTCCCAGCATCTTCTCTCTGCCATTGCAGCCTTCCCTCAGGAGCTCTTTGAGGGCACTTTTTGTGTCCCCATTCAGAAAAAGAGCAAGGGTGGGGCTGGGGACAGCCCTTTGGTGAGGGTGCGATGGTCCCTTCTCTGGAGGGCCGAGAACCATCTCCCAGTAGGAGCACAGCCCCGGTGTGCCCCAGGGAGGCACACAGAGAGGATGAGGGTCTGCAGGAGGAAGGGGGCTGCAGACCCAAGCAGTGATGGATAATGCTGGCTGCAAAGACAGCATGGCATGGAGCCGGTGCCCTGCCCCAGGGACAACAGCAGGTTTATGGCATGCTCCAGGCATGTCCCACTGGCCTCCCCAAAGCACCTGCCCAAGAGGGGGCTACCCCACAAAGTCCATGCCATGGTCCGCTCAGCTCACCTGTGTCTCTGGCAGCAAACAGCTCCTTCTGGAAGATGAAATCTGGGACAGGGAAAACAGCAAGTTACACTACAGCTTCAGCTCCAAGAAGGTTGTGCGAATCCCACGACGTCTTACTGGGGGACACCGACTTTTCCAGTAGAGGTGGCCTTGACAAAGGTGTGACACTGCTCAGAGGCAGATGCTGAAAACCCAAACAGGACTGAAACCGAGTCATTTGGCTTGGCCTGGTTTACACCCCAGCCTCAACAGGCACGGGAGAGGGAAGTGATCCCACGAGTGCCATCAGCCAGCGATGCCAGGAAACGCTGGCCCCTTTCCCCAGTCCCACATCACACCGCAGCTGCTGCCACACCGGCTGTGGAGACACATGGGGTGAACCCAGACATCTCAGCCTGGAATTATTTATGAAAGGCGGCGAGAATTACAGACAGAAAGATTGCCTGCATCCTAACTGAGATCCCTGTGGTTAACCCACCCCAAAAGAGGAGAATGGACCTTAAGAAAAAAATCAATGGACCAAAATCGATGCGTTGGGACAAAGCAGAGTTTCCTGGAATGGGAAGAAGCAAAGGTGCTGGGGAAAATAGGCTGGACAGGGGCACTTCCCACCCAACCTGCCTCTCCCACACCACCCAGACCGCCAAAGCCTGCTGGGTATCGCCCAGGATGCTGGGGGCATCCTGACCCCACCAGCCCAGCAAGGGCAGCCTCCCCAGCGGGGTGCAAGGTGCTGGCCCCTGGTGCAGAGGTCCTGCCAGGCTGCCTGCCCGGCCCCATGGGCACAGCTGCCGGTATCCCAGCTGAGGCCAGTACAGTCGGCCCGTGTCCATACCGGCACTCACAGGGGAAGCGTTTGGCACAGTCTCTGCAAGCTGCCTTGGTTAACAGCGCTGGGACTCCTGAAGGTGATTTTCCTCATTGTATAAACACGCTGTTAACGCGCTCCTCTCCTAAAGTTGGCAGGCTTTGGTATCGGTACAGATTTTTGAAGTCTTGTAAAAGAAACGTCCTTGCCTCTCATTTGTGGGGAGAGTAGGAGATTTCTACCATCAACAAACAGCCAAGGTTTCAATACAAGTGCTTTTTAAAGAGGTGCAGGTGCGAGAAAGTGGAAGTTTGGCTGCTGAGATGCTAAAGCTGGGGTACCAACGCAGCCATTAATGCAGCTTCTGCTTTAGCAAGGCTACAGCTGCGATAGAGGCTGGGGACATGGGGGAGGGCCAGAGAGTACCTCGTACCTCTGTGCTGTTATCCCCTGAGCCTGCCACACGTGGCCCGCAAAGACAAAGTGCGTTGAAAAGAAAGTAGACACTAAATGCTAAATACAGAGGGGGTGAGGAAGCCCAGCAACACTGCCCAGGTTTGCACCGAGCTCCGGGTGCAAAAGATATCATCAAGGGAGAAGAAAAGCTGTTTCTGCTGCCACCCTTCCTGGGCACCCAGCCAGGGCTGCGAGAAGAGGTGATAAGTGTGTAAAATGACTTAGAGAGACATAATCGTGGCAGTTTGGGGGTTGGTTTCAGTACAATTGAAATGAGTTTAAAATTCTTCACTTTGATGAGGTGGGGAGATTTAGCTGTCATTCTTGTAACAGCTAATCAAACCAATCAACCAGACATCTACCCCAGCTCTTCCAGGAAGAACTGGAAAATCTCGGAAAGAAACCTTTTCTTTGTCTCCGTTAAATGAAGGTTTCAGTTCTTCCCTCTAGTTTGTGAACCGGCATCCTCTTCTAAGTGCACTTAATTAACTACCAGCCTTGACAGAGGCTTGTTGCCCAAAGTAAGGGAAAATCCAGCTCGTCCTACTCCATAAAACCGTTTGTACAGGTCACAAGAAATGAAGGAGGGAGAGATGGACGCAGCCCCATTCGCGCGTCTCCGGATGCCACCCCGAGGTTGTGCTGGAAACTGGTGTGCTGAGGCAGGCAGCTGCAGCCACAGGGAAAAGGACCTGAATGGGTGTTTTGAAAATGTGCCTTCACCGAAGGGCAACAATAAAGCAATCTCCCGTTGGAGGGCAGGAGGGAGGCTGAAAATGGCTAAGGGTGCGAGACTACGGACATCAGAGACACGACAGCATGTACAAGCCAGAAGATACGCACACCACTCATCCTTGCCTCAAACACCCCGACTATTTTCTGCCATGCCCCAGCCTCTCAGGCATCTTTTCTTCCCCCATCCTCTGGTCTCTCTATACCACTGTCTCTCCCTTCTGCTCTGGACACCCTCTCTGAGCTCGCCCGGACAGCCTGGCACTGCCTTTGCCTCCCAGAACTGGGCAGGCAGCTCAGTCCAGGGCTAGGAGCAGGCCAAGAGTGTGATGAATTTGCCAGGTCTCAGCGCATCTGACCAACCCATGTGTCATGCCTGCACAGACACTGGGGAATAGATCCTGCCGTTTGCCTTTGAGCTGCTTTGCCATCCCCCCTTGGGATAAACTTGCCTTGCTCTGTCCTGGGGGGCTCCCCTTTATCAGTAGCATCTCCAGCCTGTTGATATGCCCACTTCCCATGGGGATGGAGGGCACCCATGCTGTATGGGGAGGGCCCAGGTGGGGGCACAGCCCTCGGGTAGCGCCGGCTCTGCCTGCACCCCCAGGATGTGCCAGAGGATGAAGCAAGTACACAGGAGAGCTGCCATGCTGCGACAGATTCAACAGTGCCACTCCATCCTCACTCTCACACCACCTGCATCACTGCCCTCAATGCTGTGAAGCCCCCAGACACCAAGGGACCTCTCCATACCCCACTAAACATCTCCTCTATGCCCCCCGGTGCCCATCTACCTCTTCCTGCACCTCCAAGTCTTCTCCCTCCCCTCACACCCTGCATCCCACATCACCCTCTCTGTCTCCATCTCCTTCTGCCCCCTGCCTTCATGCTGGCACCACAGCCAAGGAGGGGATGCAGCCTTGGCAAAGTCCAGAGGCCACTGCAGAAGGGCTCCGGGGGCTGAGGCCCCTGCCTGTGACACCAGTTGGCTTTTCTCCTTGCACATGCTGTTCCTTGCCTGCGGCACTCAGCGGGTGCTCTCCCAGACCTGCTCTCACCAGCCAGCTACAGCAAACTCCATCATTGGCCTCCTCCTCCCTAGGACTTCTGGCAGGATGGTAAATCCTAGGATTTACGGATGGTTTCTCTCCTCTCCATTGAAGCCATTAGGAGTCTCCAGCTCCTCACTGATAGCATTTTTTGGTCTAAGCATTTCTGTGGCCCCTGTGGCACTCCGCAAGCATGTCCTCAAAGCAGGGAAACACCTTTCCCTTCTCACCCACGTCTTGCATGCTATGGATGAAAGCATAAGCAGCTGCAGATCCAAGCAGAGAAGGTTGTAGTTTGGGTGGGGTCCACCTATTTTGGGCAGCGCTTGGCACAGTAGGGTCCCCATTGCTGCCTGAAATCATGGGCACCACCACTGTTCCCAGCCTGTCAGCCCCTGCAAAGTGCCTTGCAGCCCAGCGACAGGTAGGAAAGGAGAAAGCCCTGTCATGGACTCCTGACAGTCATCCCATACCTAAAAAGCCTGCCCCATACAGAGGCAGGTGCTCCATTGGCTGCAGCTAGTCACCAAGCGCTGAACCTGTCTGGGACAGAGGGTTTGGCTCACTCCTGCCCTCCCCATCACTCCCTGTGCCTCTCCACAGCCCCTGTCCCTCACACCACCACCACCAGCTGTCCCCCTCCCTGCTCCATCTCTGCCTCCGTCCCAGCCCCATCCTCATCCTTGGGGCCAGGCCAGTGTGGGCAGAGTCACGGCTGGTCCACATGCAGCTTCACGCGCAGTCTCCGGGAAGGAGCAGGGCTGTGCATGCACCCAGCACACTCAGCCAGCATCTCTGACAGAACCCAAGCCCCATGCTCACACACCAGCCAGAGGAAGACAATGTTCACAGGGAAAAGAGCGGAATTAGAGAAACCACTATTTTCTCAGAGGCTTCCAAATGTGAGCTGCTCCCAGAGGAGTCAGGCTTTTGGTCTGCATGGGTGCAATCAGCCCTTTGGAGGAACAGGAAAGCCGAGGAGACCCCAGGCCCAAGGGACTCCCACCCCAGCTGGGATGGGATGGCTGTCGCTGGCAGTTTCTGGCTGGGTGCACCATGATATGCTCCGGGCACTGCCTGACGCTGGGAGGGAGGGAAGCTGGCCCCCTCCACCACAGGGACATACTGGGGGAAGGCCCACGTCACACCCTGCTCTGGCTGGGTGCAGAGGGCTGGGACCAGGGCACATCAGCTCTGGCATCGCTGTTGGAAAGAGCTGGGGCAGCACTCCCAACCCACTGCCAGCCCCCTGCTTGTTCTGGCCTTCCTAAAAGCACCCAGAGGGTGAAAATCCTAATGGGATTAGTTCCCTCATGTCAAACCTGGGGCTGGGCAGTTAGCCCAGCCTCTCTCCTTGGGAGAAGAGGGAGGAAGGATGGAAGGTGCTGACAGGATACTAGTGTTTATGGCTGGTGCATGCCTGTGACACAAAGGGATGGGGTGCCCTCGGCTGAGTGATGACAGTTTGTGGTGTTAATTGTGTTATCTAATAGCCGTTAATTAGCTCTGAGTCATGGCACCAGTTTACAGCTAGGGAGGGATTGTTCTGGTTGACAGATTCACACCCCTCAAAGAGTGTGAAAACAGAGCTCCCGGACACTGGGAACAGGCACCTCAGAAGTACAGCCTATGGGGAGAGGATAAAGGGGGAACCTGTGCCTGCCAGGGGGCTTAGCCTGAGTTTGTCCCGCTGAGGGCTCTGCCGGGCCGGTGTCCGGCTGCTCCTGTGCCTCTGCATCGGCAGCGATGAAGGCAATAAACCAACCAGGAAAACGAGAGAGATGAACGAGGGGCCGAAGGGATTTGCTGCGTTAGGATGGCAGGGCTCCCTTTGCCCTCCTGGCTCCAGCTGGCAGCGGCACTGGCACCCTTCTGGCACGGTCAGAAGTCCTTATCCTGCTCCAGAGGAATTGCTCCTTGCCAGTAATAGATGGGGTGGATCTGGGCATTTTATTTTCCCAGTGACTATTTTAATCCTCTTTCTTCCTCTGCTATTCAGCTGGTTCTGATGAGGCAAAGCAAGTTCCTCCATCCCCACAAACTGCAAGTCTCTAACGGCTTTTCCTGGAGCCACCGGAGAAGCAGTGAGCTCAGTGGCGCAGGAGCTGCCAGCTTTTGGGGGGTGGTGGTGTGTGGGCTGAAGAACCCCCCCCACCTGCGTTCAGCACGTGTTTGTACATCAGGTTTTGAAAATTCCCCGTGTCCAGGGCCAGCATGGAGTGTTGCGGTCACCTAACCTGACCACCCGCCCCAAGCAAGGGGGACCCTCCCCACCTTCTCTGTTGCTGGTAACTAAGGGGTTGTCGCTGGGTTTCAAACCAAAACCAGGGCACCCCATCCAAGGCGGCATGCACCCCGCTGTGAGAAACGCTTGCAGGTCAGAGCCATGGCTTACGAGCCGCTCACGTAAATAGAACCCAGCCCGCTCACCAGTATCCCACAGCTGAGACAGCTGCACCCCCCTGCCCAAGCTGCCTCCCCCTCCCCACTGCTTGCCTGTATCCCGAGCGTGCCCTGTATCACATGCAGCTCGTAAGGGGTAACACAGCAGAAAGTGGGTTTAAGTGGTTAAAAGTCACTCCTATAAATAACACACCAGCATGCTGGCTGTGCTGCCAATTAATTAACCATCTGTCCCCCACTTATTAGGCCCAATAAGTAAGCTATCAGTGGAACACTGATAGCGAGCGCGCCTGGCCAACATCATGCAAGCCAACCCCAGCCTTACCCTGCTGTGCCCAGCCCCTGGCTCCCGGGCACCGGCAGCTCCCCAGCAGCTTCCATGCCCACGCCGGCTCCAGTGGGTAACGTCACGGGGGGAGAAGGCACACCCCAGCAGCATCCCACAGCAGAGCTGGGGGAACACCGTCCCCTCCCTCCCGTGCCCTCTGCCTTGGGGCCCCCAGGGCTGCAGCTCTGGGCTGGCAGAGGAGCTCAGCCCATGCTGGTGAGCGGGGAAGGTGCTCAGCGTTTAGCTGAGCCTGGGCTGGAGCCGCACTTCTCCCCACGTCTACTGCATTAATGCTCTCTGCCTCAGAGAGATGCTCACGTTCTTTTATATCTCAGGGCTGAAGCTTTAACAGGAGCCAGCTGTTTCAAGGCAGCTACAGGTCCCGCTGCCGGGAAGGGCTCTGGGCTCAGCCAGCAGAGAGGGGAAGGAGGGTGAGGGTGATGACAGTGGTGGGTTACAGCAACAAGTGGCTGCCTGGGTTAGCTGGGCTCTCCCCAGGGAGAGGTTAGAAGCTGGGATGAGATAGCTGCAGGAGAGATGTCACTGGAGGGACCAGGGGTAAGAGGGCAGGGAGTTGCAAGACCCCAGACTTGTTTGCTTAGAAGACCAACTGTCCCTGCCCCAGGGCTGGCATTGGATAATGGGGGGAGCTGACCCCCACGCAGACAGCCACAGCACCCTGCGCCCACCCCCCCACCCCCCCCGGAGTCTCACAGGGCCGTGGGGTGGGGATGCAGCTGAGGAGAAGCACCAAGTGCAAGCTGGGAGGGGTGGCTGCTTCCATGAGATCACATCTCACCCAGGAGGTAAGGGGCTCACCAGGAGGGAGGTGTGACAGCCTGCTGGGTGCTGGGCTCTTGCGGAGAGCTCCAGCCAGGAGATGCCCTTCAGTCAGACCAGCCGGGACAGACCCTCTCTCCTTCCCCACCTACTACCAGAGAGAACTTGGCAGCCCTGGGCAACCCTTCCCTTCCTAATGGTGCTAAAGGATTTTGATCAGGTGCTTTTCTTTGGAGCTCTGCACAGAGGGAAAAGGATCCAGGAGCACTGGGTGGCTACAGGTGGTGGTGGAGGAGCCCAGGGGGATGAATGGATGCTGGGGTGTCAGGCATGTGGTGTTTGCCCCAGGCAGGGCAGAGCTGTTAGGAGGACAGGGGGCACACGTATTTCTCTCTAAGCAACTTGTCCCAGAGCCGAGAGCTGCAGTTGGAAAGCACCAAGATGCTCATCTGAAATTTTAAAGAGTGGGCAAGAGCCCCATGCCTCATGGAGCAGGGTGAGGCTCTGTGGGGCTTTGAAAGGACGAGTAAGACAGCTAAGCAATGAGTAAGAGAAAAAAGAGCTGATGCCCTGAGCCAAGGGCAGAAAATTGGGCAAAAGCAAGGGCCCTGCTGGGTGGATGTCTATGGGACAGAGGAGAGCCCTAGTCCTAGGGGTGGACAGCGGATGGGTATCTTTGGGGTGCTAATGAAAAAGGAAACTGTAAACACTAGACCCCTACTTGGCCAGGAGACCTGCCCAAGGGCTTGGCATTGGAGGTGATGCCTGAGCAAGGAGAGTGAAGAACAGGAGCGAGAGCAGAAGGTGGGCAGCGGAGCCCAGGGCATGGGCAGGCAGCACAGGAAGCGTGGGGGCCAGGGGAGGAAAGCAGGTAGGAAACTCCTGTCTGTGGCAACAACAGAGAAGAGGAGGGATGGAGCAGAAGGATTTAGGAATAGCTTCACATTGCCAGGGTGGGGTTACACATGTTCTCTACAGAAGAACCCCAAGAAATCCTTCCGAGAGAGAGAGACCTCATGCAGACGCACTGCCTGCAAACCTCTCCTGTTGCCTTCCATGGAGGTTCCCACCAGCACAGCAGGAGCCATGCTGGGGCTGGAAACCTGTGTGTACTGCAGGTCTCCCACTCAGGCAGCCCAGCTCCACCAAGGAGTCACCTCTCTGACCGCAGGATGGTGGTCCCCAGCCTGTTGTGACCCTACACTAACGCCACAGGCAGCACCCTGCAGCACTGGGCAGGAGCTTTAACATGGCCTCACTGCCTGCAGCTGCACATGGTGGCTGAAAGTTTCAAGAGCTGGGCATCACGTACTGCCGTGGTGGGTGACCTGAGCTCTGCAAACAGCCTCGAGGTGACTGTGATGTACGCTGCTCCTAAGTTCTGCAGAAAGGCAGACCCAAGCCCAGGCAACTCATGCCTGTTGTCAGGCAAAGACTGATCCCAGTAGGGTTTCATTGCTCCCCACTCCTCTCTGCATACATGCACGGGGTTTTTTTTGGCTTTAACTGGGAGTGCACATGACGTAACTGCTGGCAGAGCCAGGATCTAAACTACCCTGAAAGCACTAGAGACGGTGAGATGCAGGATACACTCCTTCCCATCTCAGTCACGCAAAGATCCCACAAGGATGCTTGTCCCTCCTCCACGCTGCCCGTGAGGGGTTGGGGGGGCAGCTAACATCAACACTGGGAGGGTTTGCGAGCGAGAGGTCACTGAAGCGAGGCGCCATGCGTTCCTCCAGAGAGCCGCCCCATGACCTGGAGCAGGCGCAAGGGCCCGGGACATCGTGTTTGCGGAGCCCTCAGTGTTGCACAACCAGAGCTTTGAGTTTCCCACAGACAAATCAGTCCAATTCTGCTTAAAGAGCCTAAAGACATTAACCCCTTAACAGCCCCACACAAACCAACTCTGCTGAGAGCATCAAACCTGTGGACGACACTTCACCCCCATTCTCCAGATGCCTCCAGCGTCTTGGTGCCAGCCCTGCTGCCTCCTGTCCAGCTTCAGCGGTGCCAAGGCATGCTGTTGCTGTGACCTGCGAGCTGCACGGTGCCATGAGATAAATTCAATTTAACAGCAGTTTTGGTAGCAGAGGGGCTGTTTCTTTGCCTGGCTTTCTTGGCTAGAGGAACATCGATAGCTTGGTACCACGTCAATGGCTCCGGCTGAGCCTACTGCGACCGAGGAGCATGATGGTTTACACTGAGTCCTGCCTTTAAAGGACAAATTTCCCAGCTGCTGCTCTTCCTGCGCCAGCTGACCTAGGATAAAACTCCTCTGCGAGGCTCTTGAAAACAAGCAAACAGCCCTGTGGTTCCCTCTCCAGCCCTCTCTTGAGTCACAGAAACAATGCCCGGGGTGGGTGTGGGTCTGCTGTACCAGCACCTCTGCCTGACACTGGGGCAGTGGGGTACGGGGAGGGGACGGGGCACTTGGGCATCTCTGCCGTTGCCTCATGCACTGAGTGGGGCACAGAAAGCCAGGGGCAGTGGGGACAAGGTCACAGCACGACAGGAGGGTTGGTGTCACTCCCATGGCTCTGGTTTGCAGGACCTCCAGCATCAGTTTCGGGGATTGTCAGAAGGATGAGGCTCTGTGCCTGCAGCTGCTGCATTTGGAGTTTTGGACAGGCTGGTGAAGTTAATTTTCTCAGCAAATTTATACCTTGCAAGGTATAGACTGAATTTTTGTTTGAGTTCCTCCTCCATGCAGTGCAGCCTCTGGGCTGAAGGCATCTGCAGAGGGTCCCAGGAGCAGCCCCGGGGTGAAGGCGTGAGCAGCCGTGCCTGGCATGTGAGGGGCAGGGATGAGGAGCATATCCAGCGGAGCCTCGCTTGCCAATGCTCGCTGTGCCAGGGCACTAAAGGTCTGAAGCCAGGTCAAATGACGCATCCTGGCCCAGAGTCAAGGCCCAGCAGGACCGGCACATCCACCCGCAGGGAAAGGGAGGAGGCATGCCAATGTGCACACAGGGTGGGGACACCTGGGTGTCTGTCAGGAGGCACAGGGGCTGGTTGTGTGTCTGCTGCTAAAATCCTGCTGCTAAATATTAAGCGGGAAACTGACACCTTGCCCTGTGCTCCTGTGCCAGCAAAATGCTGGCATAACGGGCAAGCCTGCCCGGGGAGCACTCACCCAGGTTTCATTTGGCCAGGAAGTGCCTCAAACCCTCGAAGCTTCAACAAAGGAATCTGAAAACAGCGCAAGGGCCAACTGTAGTATGTTCAATGGTCTGGATGCAGCGAGCCTTTCCCCTGCCTAGAGGGTTACAGGGATGTCATGGTGGGCACTGCTCTCCTGGGGGGGATGGTCAGGGCCGGTACACTCTGCACTGGGCTATGAGTCAGGTCACAGCCACCCATTAAGACCCTCACTGCCTGGACGGCAGGGGCCCTGGGCCAGGCCCTGGGCACAAGAGCATGTGAGTCTTCCTAGAAACTGGCAGCTGTTTAACTGGTTGCCTGAATCCCTCAGAAGAGGGATGGCTTTGGCATGTCTCCAAATGCCAGCTTGAAGAGGCTTCAACAGGGCCCGGGTGCTGAGTTCCCACCACCACCAGCCCCTGACACACTCGTGGTGGGCACTGGTACTAAGGACCAGTCAGTGGGGGAGGCTGGGAGAGGGATGAAGAGAGGAGGGGGAGTAGATGGGAATAATCTGGTCTAAACTTCCACTTCTTGGCTGCACTGGGTCCTGCACCCTCGCATCTCCCTGAAACACATGTCCTTTAAACACACCAGTTTAGACCCAGCCCAGAATGGATGCTGAAATGCAAACCTCCTCTTTTGGATCACTGGAGAGCAACAAGGGCATAGCCCTGTGCCAGACCAAACAGCTACCGGCTCAAGGACAACTCCTGCTTCTCCAGAAGACGCCTGTCAAAGCCCTGATGTCGCGTGCCAAGGAGAAGGGGGTCAGCTTGCGCACACGAAACGCGTGCGGCGTGTACATGCATGCGGAAAGAGGAGCTGCGTTTGTGCAGAAAGCAGCAGCCCCTTGCAAACAGCCTCCATCTCCCTCTCTTCCACTGCCTTCGCAGGGCTCTGCCTGCCTTCCCACCTCAGCCGGGCACTCACCAGCCCTCGTCACCTCCGCGGGTGCTGCCGGCCGGGGCTCAGCAGGGCAGGCAGAGAAGGGGGTCCGCAGCGAAGGCATGATAGGGATGGCTCTGCATCAGCCACTCAGCCTGGTCTCACTATTTTTATTCCCTGGTTTTGTCTTTTTTTTTTTTCTTTTTCCTGGGGAGATGTTTGTCATTTTAATTTAAGGAAAAAAAAAAAGAAGCAACAATAACCCAACCATGACAAAACCTGATATCAATAGGATCCTTGTGGGGACAGTTTAAAGAGAAAAACCATACTCCTTCTGCAAACTCAGAGTAATTGGATCACAGCATTAATTAATCATTTCAGTTCATTTCTCTTCCATGAAAGAAAACAGACTGACCCGCTGAGATGGGTATGCCCCTCGCGCGAATAAACAAGACGCTTTTACCGGTAGCCCTCCTCCTCCTCCTCCCGACAGCTTCCCGCTGCCCACTCACCGGGTCACTGCCGGGGCTGCGGCCGCTCCCTCCGACAGACCTGGGAACTCGCTGCTGGCTCTGAGCAAGGATGCCTTGGCTTGGCTCCCGCAGGAACAGGGGGCTGCCGCGCATAGGATCACCATCCCCTCCCCGGATACCTGCTCCCATCCCCACCTTCTCCACTCAGGGCTTCTGCCTGCTGGCCACCAGCCAGGCTGAGGGGTGAACTTGGGATGTCTCTCTATTTCTTAGGATGTCTGTATGGGTGAAATCACCCCCTTGGATATCCTGCTCTTGGTTGGGACACCTCAGGGAGGCCTAGTCCAGGCTGGAAAGCAGCAGCAGCAGGTGCTCAGGTCAGAGAAGTCAAGGGTTAGGAAGCAGGAGGTTGATGCCCAGCGGTAGTGAGAGCCAAAAGCATCTTGCTGTTGCCTGTGATTTCAACGTGAGTGGTCACTGGTGATGTTTCACCAAAAGCCTGGGCTCTAGGACCCTGGCATCTGAGTACTTTGATAGACAGTGCCAGCATCAACAAGCCACCCCACTGGGTGGGTATCAGCCTTCCCAGCCCCCCTGCAAGTAGTGGCAGGGGAAGCTGAGCTGCGCTTGGAGGTCACTCAAGGTGCCTGTGACAAAGCAGGGAGCCTCCAAATACCCAAACAGATCCCACCACCTTTGCCAGCCGCTGGCAGGGCAGGGAGGAACACTAGCTGTTCCTCAGGTGTGGAAGTATCTCCCCAGCCTTAGGCTTTGCAAAGACCAGCTAGAAAATGTGGCGATAGCACAGTCAGAGCAGTTGAAAGGAGGGCAGAAGAGAAGCTAACGATGCTTTGATTAAAAATAAAAAAAGTACAAGAACTGTTACTTGATTTGAAGCCAATGTCATTATTTTGGGAGAAGAGAAGGGTGGGGCTGCCCGACTCTTGGCCACGATGGGCCACAGACAGCCCAGAGCAACTCTGCTGTTACCAGCGGGGAGGGCGCAGCGGGGCCAGCAAGGGCGAAAGGGCAGATGGGATCCCCACCTCGGGAGATCGGAAGGGGCAAGACCTGTTCCCCCCTTGCCACGTCCAACCCGGCAAAGGGCTCTGTGGGACGGTGGGGGGACTTCTGCCTAGTCACGTCCTGGGAGGCGGCCACAAGGGCCAGTGGAGGGATA
>NW_010231708.1:0-253 GCF_000690775.1 Eurypyga helias | reverse complement strand
GCGACTTTTGGAAAATAGAGGGAAGCGCAGGAAGCATGCAGACAGTTTCCTGCCCGGAAAACAAATCTCCTTCCAAGAGGTACCTCAAGAGGGGAGCAAATATCCCCCTGCCGGGGGGGTGCCCGCCCCCGGGGGTGCGGGCTGCGCGTATGCCCGTGGCAGGGTGCCGACAGGGACAGTATCCTGGGCGACCAGAGGGACCCGAGGTGCCTTGTGCCACGGCTCCCGGGAAGCGGTGTTGGTTTGGGTGGGA
>NW_010231707.1:11520-11969 GCF_000690775.1 Eurypyga helias | reverse complement strand
GGGGAAGACACCGCCCCCCCACCGCCACGCCGTGCCCAGGCGGGACAAGCGGGGCGTGTGTCGCCCCCACGCTGCGTGAGGGGGATGAACAGCACGGCCACGTCCTCACCGGCCCTTCCCCGCCCCCGGCTTCCCCCGTCGATCCTTCCCAGGGGGCCGGACAGGGGCTGCCGCACCGCCACGCCCGTTTATTTCCCTTGGAACACGCACGTGCTTGACTGTGGTCAGCACGCCGAGCCAAGCACGGCAGGCACGCAGGGAGAGCCAACCCCGCCGTGCACCGCCCAGGGAGCTGGTCGAAGTAAAAGAAGCCACGAAACAGACTCAGGACTGCACGGAGCGCCCAGCGCACCAGACGGGCCTTTGCACAAAGCGGCTCTGCCCCGGGAAGGCGGGAAAGCTGGGCTCAATGCAGGCTGCCGAGAAAGGTGCCGTTCTCCAACGCAAAG
>NW_010231707.1:0-11251 GCF_000690775.1 Eurypyga helias | reverse complement strand
GGCGGAGCTGCTGTCGCCTGCTGCCCGGCTCCGGTTCTTGGTGAGACAGCAAGGAATAGCATCCAATCGGGGCTCCCCAAATCATGACTGCTTCAAATGTAGTCTATACCGTGTTTTAACTTCCCTCTGCTGTACAAGGAACAACAGAAAGCAACAAAGACACGATACTTAACAGCACTGCCCATCCCGTGCTGCGATGGCATCCAGGGGACGTATTTGAAAGTTTTACAGCACCGCACCAGTTTCTCACGCCACCACTGATGTGTGGGGCTGGTGATGGTCAGTTTTACTTGTCAAAAGCAAAATCTGCTCAGGGATGACTTGCCATTTAGATAAATTGCTGTGCACAGAAAGCCACTAAGGCCTGCATGTGGAGAAACGCAAACATGGCCATGGCCCACACTTGCACGCTCACACTGCCTCAGACACAAAAGGCTGCTCAGTCCCCCTTCCTCACGCTTCCCCTGCCCACACACCCCGCCGCCCCCTTGCTTGATACGTTTTTTTATTTTCCCATTTGCCAGCAATTCATGGAAAGGTTTTTTTTTCCCCTATTTTCTCCTTTGTCAGCTCTATTTAAATAGCCTTTCACAAGGTGTTTGTATGACCTTTCAATCAATCCACAGCCTCTTCAAATACAAACAATTCTGAAATACGTAAGAAAATGTGGTCTGAACTTTAGGGCTTTGCATGCTCAAAAAATCAAAACCCAAGCACAAGGATGGCATCAACAGCAAATGCTAAATTTGGTTTCTGTGCTACCTTTCACAACTTGACCCAAATCCAGTCTCCTCACAGCATTTGACAGATGCCACAAATATGCACCGTCAGTGGGACCTCTGAGTGCTGACCTGCCGTGTTTGGAAGCCATCCAAAACTGCCATCACCCATCTGCCTTTCATGCACATCTCATTTTGGATTCCTGCCAAAACTCCTCTGCGTTCTGTTAACGTGACCAAGTGCTCACTATATTGCTTGTTTGGAGCTCTCCCTCCAGCTGGAATATGCCAAGATAGACCCGCCATCCCTTCCCACAGATGTCCTTCATTGTGGGGCCCCTGGGAGGAGAGGCAACAGGGGACCAAAAGTTTGAGCTTTGTTATTTTTCCCCAGCTGATTTGTGATAGTGATTTTGAATCCATCAAGTTCTCACTAACAGCAGAACCACTTATGTTACACACACAGGGAACAGAAGCAGATCTCTCCTGGGACAGCCAGCCACCAACAATTTCATCCCATAGAGATTCCCAAACATCTGTCCCTCATACGTTGCCTATGAAACAGCACAACTTGTACATGTGTTACTAGGGCTCAAGCATGCTCTCTGCCCTCCAGCAGCTAGGCCAAGTCATAGTTTGCCCTTTAAAGAAAATGCTTACTAAGGATCCTAAGAAATCATATCACAGTCCCTTTTGTTAAAGGAAACTCTTAGTTAGATGGCAGATGCTCTCAAATACTGGAACAAAGCAAAATTAGGGCTATCTTGTGTTATTTTGTCTCATCCATCCCATAGCACTGATCAAGATCCATCTAATAACAGTAGAGCAGCAGCTGTGGACAGCTGAGTTCTTTCAGTTCCAACTGTGCTGAGGAAACATCTTACCTCCCAGGTCACTACCCCTTGGTTCTGCTACTGGAGCCTCTTAGGTGAGGGCACTAAAATGCCATGGTTAGCAGAGATGTACTGTGTTGGTAATCTGCAGCCTATTCCACAAATCCTTCATTTTCCTGTACTTTATGGGTGAGGCAATGCTGAGAGAGAATCAGGACAGAGCACCAAGTGAAACCATTAGAGAAGCCTGCATTTTGTTGTTCTACAGATCAGACAATTAGTAGTGTGTGAGATGTGAACAGCTGGAAAAGAAAAATATAACCTTATGGTTACAAGGAGCCACTAACAAGAGCTCCATCTCTGTCTAACAAAGCCTCAATTTTAGGGTGCTCCTCTCAGTACCTCCCCTGCAGCAGCTGCACCAATGCAGTATTTCTAGAACAGCAGCTGTCCCACCTGCTAAAAAGGGAAGAAGTACAGAGCTAGGATGGCCTGTACAGCATGCCATCCTTCCAATATGTCTGTCTGTCCAAAGTTGCAAGCATTTCTTACTGTCAGCTAGGTTACTCACAACTGCAACAGTATCTCCATCCTGAAGGGTAGGAGTGCAGGTTTTATGTAACTTTATAGCACCAGTACAGATCGAGACAAAGCCAATAGTTTCTCAGAACAGCCCCACACCAGCAAAGACCGGGCACTGACCCATTTGTATTTAAGTATTTCACTGGCCAAATGAGTCATATGGATTTATTTGTCCTGTATCCCTAACCCACTCAAGTGACTATAGCTGGCTTGTACTTTCTCCAGACTCCTTGCTTTCCAGCAAGCTTGAAGACAGCCCATCACTTTTCTGCCCCCCCATCTGCTCCTTTTTTTTTTCCCGTCCTTTAGAAAGTAAAACTCATTGTAACATTACTGATTTCTCTATTCATACACCAGTCGAAACAACACCAGTAACACGTTTAAAGGTTTAGGTTTGTCAGGTCAGCTGAGCACCAAGAGAATTCATGCCTTTCACCTGCTGAGAAAGAGACAAACCACAGCCTGGTTTCCATTAGAGGAAGGGTCAAGAAGGAGCTCTCCCACCACCTGCTGCAGGGAGCAGCTTAGGAACGTCTGTTCAGGCACCTCCTGCACCAGGGGAGAATGACATTCCAGTCTGCACCAAGCCCCCTTCCATCCTACCCTTATGCACACTACACACGCCGCTCAGCTGGTCCACCCCAAGGTCAGCGTCCCTGACTGAGGTGGCTGATGTGGAGTTACGCAGGCAAGGCCCCAAAGGGAAATTTAAAAGAGGAAGGAAACAGGGAAATTTCACAGGAAAGGCACATTATATTCTGCAAGAAGCAAGCAAGCTCCACTGCAGAATGAATCAAACCTTTTCTAGGTCCACACTGCACCTCAGTTTGCAGATGAAGTTACCTGGACACCTACTACACCAGTTTCAGGCAGGTGGTACTGACCCACACTGATCCTACGCACAGAGGAACCAAACAGTTTTCTATGTTGCCACAGCTCTCCTTCCCCCATGCCATCCTCCATGCTCGACAGACACCAGCTCTACAAACCTGAGCCCCCGTGGTCATCAACCCCTCAGGCTAACCCATAAAGAGCCCAAAGATAAAAGGTGGAGCATGTTGCAGAGGAGACTTGCAGTCTCAGAAGTGAAGCTACAGGTAGCAATCCCTGCTTCTGCTCTTATGACAAGGAACAGCTCAGGCTCTTTACAAACCAAAGCTGTGGACTCTGCATAAGCCTGTAAAACTTGAAAACAAACTCACAATGAAATAAACATGGTACCTCTAACCTGCAGACTATTCTTCCTCTTTCTGACCGCCTGTTTGCTGTTCAGACAAGCAATTGCTTTGAGATTAGCAACTTCAGCACATTAACAGCTGATATCTGTACCACATTTTAAGAACCAGCAGTAACAGAATTTAATGAGAAGCTGTTTCACTTAATACAATTCACACTGTGAGGCATGACTTTTTCCATCATGGAACTATAAAAATATATTCCTGGAGTCTGAATCAATAATTTAAACCGATAATGAAAACAGAATCAGGTGTTATCTAGGAAGACCTGTCCCAGTACTGCAAGTTTAGAGTTAAAGGATTGACTGGGGCAACTCAGAAGGGAGTGTGAGTTCTTAGAATTTCTCTTCTCTCCACCTTTCTCTGAAGAGGCATCTGCAGGGTCTTTCACACCTTCCCCTTCATCACGGTCAGAAGCTCTTTTTAAAGGGAACTTCTTGGTTTTCTTCAGAGAATAAAATTCCTGCATCAAATCTTCCACCTCCCACTGCTCTTCCTTACGCTTCCTACAGCAGTGCAACGCAGCAGGGTCTATGGGATGAGCTTCAGTGTTGAAGACGTATCCTCCAGCATTCAAGACACATTCCCCGTATGGCGTAATCATCACATCAAAGGCTGATCCATCATTGTGAATGAAGTTGTCTGGGTCAAACAGCAGGTACAGGTATTTTACTGTTTCAGCCAAAAAGAAGGATTCCATGCGATTATCCAGTTTGTGATCTCTCAAGTCTTTGATCTAC
The DNA here is from genome assembly GCF_000690775.1 of Eurypyga helias. Classification (NCBI taxonomy): domain Eukaryota; kingdom Metazoa; phylum Chordata; class Aves; order Eurypygiformes; family Eurypygidae; genus Eurypyga; species Eurypyga helias. Next base: position 7,142 of record NW_010231707.1, on the reverse strand, counting down.
AAGAAATACAGTGGTTACAGTCATATGGAATTCAGTAAGTTATGAACTTAAGGGGAAAAGTAAACCAGCTTGCAATTCTTTTCAGTTAAACAGCACGGTATGGCACCCTTTCACCCTGTATTTTAAACAGTTGTATGCAAATATATCAACAAGGTTATGGATGTTTTGAATTAGCATAGTTTAGTGATAAGTAACAGGAAACTAACAATCAGGATAAATACCCTTCCTGCCCAGATACAGAGGAGAAGAGTGAGTAAACTTCCTGTCATTTCCCCACTACAAAAAAAAAAAAAACCAAAACATATGCCTTTTACTACTTCCCAAATCACAAGGCCTAATTCCCAATATTTATAAAGCGTTTTTTTTGTAAAACAGAGTTCAATAGTATGTTTGAAATCTTCTATTAAATGATTTTTGAGAAATTACTCACTGCAGTTCTCTTGTGTTTGATCAGATTTTCAAGGCACAGTGGGAAGCAGCATCACACCACTGGCAGGCAGAAATGCGTATGATTTGCTGAGCTGGAACACCTAACTACCTACCAAGGTACAGGAGGCAGGAGAAGTTTCTGATGCTTTCCCATGTTTTGGGCTCTGGTGAAACAGCCAAGGACAGAATCTGACTCACCGTTCAGGCTGTGAGGGAAGCTACTGCCAGCAGTATGACCAGTGCTTACCAGATCAGCTTCACAGAGAAATACAAGCGGTTTGTTTGAAAAGGAGGTCATGTTTCAACCAAAGTCATCACTTGACTCCACGCCAAAACGTCATTCATGAGAACACTTTCCAAAGGCTGATTTTTTTGCAGCCATTTAGCTAACTAGGCAGCTGATTTAGCACTTACAGTTGCAAACCCACAGTCCACCTTGCTGATTTTCTCTATTGACTCTACTGCGTCTCTTCCCAGTTCTAGGAGTGTGGGATCTCTGGTAGCACGGTACAGATACATTGCACTCTCAATCAGCTCTGCAAAAAAAACCCAGACATTTGCAAGCATGAAGATTACCGAACCACATACACAGGGAAGACGAGTTATTCTTTGAACTAATTTAACAAGACTACTTTAAGATGATCAGCCTGCCTTGCCTTCTATTACCTCTGGCTCAGAGCACATATACTTGCTTTTACTAAGAATGTGCCACAAAAATTCACTAACCAGATTGCACCAGCTCAGGTAAGAGTGAGTAACGTCCCCCTCCCACGTTCAGAGCAGGTGGGGAGCAAGAAAGAAAAGGATTAAAAGTCAGTTGTCAAAGGAAGAAAAGAAAGATGCTTCTAGAAGAATTAAAAGCAAGAAATTCAACCCCTAAAATACAGTTTTTTATCAGAGTCTTATGGAATTGTTTAAGTGTTACCTAAAACACCATGAAAACAGGCACTATGGAAATACTCTATACAGGGAACATATGCCCTGTGCTGTGTTTACTTACTAAAGGTCTTTCTGGATGCTGTAATACATTTCAAAGTGAATGCTGATGAGTATTTTTGGTAGAAGTGCCCAGTGTGGAGGTCCCCTGAACACTCAGACCACAAAGAAATTAATTATTCTCATTTACAAAGTTTTACTGACCTAACAATCAGGTGTGAATTTGTTTGGGTGGTGGTTTTTTTTTTTTTGTCAAAGTTGTAAAAAACCCAGAAGAGATGACAGACCATTTCACTGCCGTATCATGGACAACACCAAACCCCCCTCTTATGTTGAGCTTTACTAGTGCAACTAGCATTAGTTTGTTTCAGGAACTCAACAGAACTGGACTGGTTTTTTCATACCCACTTTCACTTCCTAAATTTAAAGGACACAGGCAGTCACATCAACGCCGTGCATGACTAAAAGATCCCATGTCAGACAGTCCAACACACTTGTCAAATCCTGTATTTTGAACCAAATTAATTAATAGGTCCGCTTTATAGAGTTACACTATGGTTTGCTTTCTTTAAAAGGTAGACTGGCCTTTGGGAATGGCAGAGAGCAAAACGTATGGCTGTGACTATGGAAATCCCTGGTAAAACACATGCAGGAACCAAGTCAAAGCAAAACTGTGAAGACCTTTTGGAGAGCAGGTGCTGCTAACAATTCATCTTACCACCAGAACAAAAGCAGGACTCCACACCCTTATTTTGTTTCTGCTTACCAGGCCTGAGGGGATATCCTTCTCTCTTGTCCACTGTATAGCCCTGTGGAATGTTGTAGAACTCTGGCAGCCCACCAAACTGCTTCCAAACAGTGTAATAGTTGAGGAAGGTTCGCATGGCATTGTCTACGTCCCCAATTAGGCTCTGAGAGAGAGAGGAAACAATTAGCAAAGTAACAGCTGGGTGAAGAAGAAACAGCACAGGAATTGATGCAATAATGCTCCTACAGGCAAAGTGAGAGTGTGACAGAAATGGGTTGTTCAGCGGGTCTGAATGCTCCAAGTAACACTTGGGCATGATGCCTTAAGAATAGGTAGGACTAGGGAGACAGGTGCTGCTTTTCTTTTCTGTTGGATCACATTCCACACATCTAAACAATACAAAGTCTCTTTCATTTTTAGTTAACGGAAGGCTGGGTTTCTTTTAGTCAGTCACAGTATCCAGTCTATTTTAGAGGGGAATAACAAGGTCTCAGAGCAAACATAAGTACTGAGGAGAAAGCAAACCTCTCAATGGGAAAGTATTCACACAAACAAAGCATTTATGAAGTGGTGGAAAAAGAGGTATGATTTTCTTTTGCCTTACATTCCCACCTGGGTTATGAGACCACTGTCAGCAGTTTGCTACAATAAAACTGCCCTCCCATTATGCTTGATCAGAGACTATTTTACTAGACCATAGATCAACCCAACACCTGCTCTTCTACAGGCTCAGACTACCACAGATTTCACCAGAGATCAAAACAAACCTTTAAACCAGCACAGATGAGGATTATATCTGTAACTTTAATATTAAAGACCAACCCAAGAGAGATGAACAAAATCACCATATGCTAGTGGTATGACAGCTCTTACCTGTAGGCCTGGCCAGTAGGCCTCGAGGGACTGAAAAACAGGCATGGACACTGTTCCTTTATACATCTGAACCCAGAGGTACCAGTCATCAAACTTTGTGTAATTTTTGATAGCTTTGTTATATTCTATAAAGAAACACAGATGGGTCGGTAATCCAACCAAAAGAAAGAATTTCTTTTTTTTTTTTTTTTCAAGAATGAGAGAAGCCACTTTTTCACGTTAGCCATGGCAAATGAATGACTTCTCAGGATGCTCACTATGGTAACTCTTTGTTATGACAGATCGCTCAAAAGTAGTAAAACAAACGCCTCAGGAACAGTCTTGAATGTACCCCATTAGATTCTTCATCTTCCTCCACAGTCTCACATGCAGAGCTTTTACAGGTTTTTTTTTTATTCCTGGGACCCTTCACACAGAACAACCCGCTCACCTAGAAACATCGACATCAGCTCTTTGTCCTGCAGGAGAATGGCTCCTTTAACCAGGTATTCAAAGTAGGAGTCCACTCCTGCCCCAATGCCAGCATCCTGGGCCACCCACTTCGCAGTTATCACATCGATGTGGTTACCAACCTGGAAGAAGTGAGAGGAGGAGAAAATACAAAGTTAAAGTGGAAATAAAGCTAATCTACTAAATTATAATTTTAAAAATCTCCACAACAAATGGACATAAGGACGACTTTGCCCTTTTTTCAGGCTGTCCATTTCAGATTGACAATGTCCATATGAACTAGCATTTTCTCCATTACAAGACACATATACCAGTATCAGGGAAGCACACACTGTAGAAAATATAACTTTGGCATATAAATACTGCACTGGCCAAAAAAACCCACCATTATGCTACGGTAACAATGAACAATTTAAACATGAGGTATCTGGTCCTATTTCACATCCTACAGAAAAATGGAGGAGGATGAACATGTGAAGATCCAGAGATGGAGGCCAAGGATGTCAGAGGCCAAGGATGTCAAAGGCTTGCGAGCTGCCATGCTAATATTTCAATCGATCCTGCAAACCTGGGACTCTACAGCTTAGAGAGAGACCCAGGTGATGGAGAACATAATACATAATCGCGACCTGCTTACCAACAATGAAAAAAACAGCTATTCAGTTTCTTTCTTGAACAAGGATTAGGGGCATAAGCAAAAAACTAAACAGATCCCAAAGCAATCACAAGGCAACAGTTCTTTATACAGCATATGAAGAAATCTGTTCCACTTCACATATGCAACACTAGGAGCTCACATAGGTTCAAAAAGCAACTATAAAAATCAACTGGATTTTTGAGGAGATAGTGAACACAGAAAATGCTTCTAGCGCTGGATACTCCCAAAATGCCAAAGCTGTAGAGGCTGGGAGTATCTTGTTGCACTTGCTGTGCTCTTACTCTCTTTCGTAAGCTGCTGTCACACCAGGCAGCAGACAGACCTTTTATTTTATCTGTTACAGCTGCTGTTACAAAAACTGCAATACCCAGTAGAAGGCATCTGTCTCCCAAGCACATCTGTTATGGAACAGAACAATGGCATCATGTTGTGCTGCACCAGTAAAGCAGAGATGTGGACGCAGCAGGTGTTCAAGAACAATGTCAAACATGTGACTTCAGCCCAGTTGTTAGTACTGTGGTTATTTATCTAGTTCTACCTCCTCTCTGTTTATGCTTTTTATGCTTACAATGGCCTCTACAAAACCATACAAAAAGCAGGACAGCAAATTCAAAGTCCATTCATCACTCACCAGCCCAATATCCGAGCGATTTTTCCACAGTGCCTTCAAAGCCTTCCTGGCAACATCCTCAAACACTGGGTCACCAGTTAGGTGGCTTAAAGTGGCAAATTCCACTATAAATGTACCAATTCCAGCAGTACAGGTAACTGGGGTCTCCCCAGGGTTTACTCCGTGCAGCAAGTTCACTGTTCCATATGGCATCCCAGTTGGGGTCTGAAAAGCTGAAACACAGTATTTTCAGTTCACAAGTGTCCACTGTTTCATCTGACAGACTGTCAAACACACACGTGTCTCACATGTCTCTGCACATGGGCGAGAAGAGGGACTGGAGCAACAGCAGTAATGGCAAAGAACGAAATGAGAAGTGGAGCGTAATCCTGGGAGGGGCAGGGAGCTATACACAGCCCTGGAAAGGTACTGCCGAGCTCCTCCACCTTGCCCAGAGCAGCGGACTGCATCCCTGCTTTTTCTGCAGCAGAAGCAGGGTAGTCAAAATGGAACCACACACACAAGGGCAGACTGCAAACAGTTGTGGTTACTCAGTGGCAGCCCCGGGTGCACAAAGCAACAGCGCCCTGCTATCAGGGCACGCATCCCAGCAGCCCACAGCAGCTGCATCTCCTTGTCTTTACAAGCTGCTGTTTCATAGCCTTTATTTATTATTTATATTAAACATATCTCCCCTCAACAAGCCACAAACAAACGGACGTGTTAAGCACATACAACGCTCGGTATGCATAGATACAACGGATATCACGCTCCTCACAATGTTTTCCCTGCAAGTTAACTCACTTTGAGCTCAGGGAGCAGGGGACTGGTTCATGAGTTTACACATCAAGCAGTGAATTCTTCACCAAACACACCAGTCCACTCGTGAACTACGGCACAGAGACACAAACCAGACAAGTTCTCACCTGGCAGGAGTTTGCGAGCTGCTTCCTCTGCCATCCTCAGGAGAGGTCCAGAGCACGGCCAGCCCACTTCCACTTCAACACCAGCCTTCTTTGATAGCAAGTGAGCAGAGAGGAGACCACCCACCACTGGAAAGGGCACAGCAAGAATCCCATTAAAAATGTGGGGAGGAATGAAATCTGAATCCACTTGTATTTGTCATAATACAGAGGAAGTGTTTACAGGGAAGAGAAGTGATATGGCTCATCCGTAACAGCCTAATTCAATATGGCACAAGAGTGGTTTGTTTCTTCCTGGCTGGCTTGCAGTGGGTAGCAAATGCATTTCTTATATTATTTTAGAAGCAACAGATCCAACCTGCCTACTCTACCTGCACCACCCTGCAGAGAGTCGGAGAGCTAATAGCATAATGAACATGAACCTGTATGAGAGGAATTCCATTTCATTTCTTCCAGATAGCTTAACACTATGTTTGTGTAAAGTCATACAGTCTACTTTCTTAAATTCCTTGGAGAAAAATGTCTAGGCCAGAGTCAAGAATTTTGGCGTGACCAACAGAGGCAGGGATTTATTAGCCCTTTCCACAGACTGTCACAGAACGAGTACAAACACAGAGAAATTACACTGCCACAAAAGCTGGCTCACCAATATTTGACAGGAGAAAAAAAATAAGGCATAGCTCACAGTTCTGTTCCCTGCCAGTGGAATGTTAGTTGGATGGCACTGAAGCAGTCAGGCATTCAACTAGGCACAAGACTCCAAAGGCCTCTGCGATTTTCCAAAAAAACAGGCAAGTTTCACTTCATGATGCTAAAGCAAAAAATTAATAATCTCTAATCCAAAATAATATGCAAAACCAGACAGTACACAGTTTGTACTGGTTAGTGATGTTTATTCCAAAGCTCAAAACCTGGCAGCAGAATATTTAAAGTGCCACATTGCGTTGAGGCAGGAAGCAAAAGGTGATGTGCAAAGACAAAAAAGAAGTGATACTTGTTTGGGATTTTTCTGCCTGCTTTCGTGTCCTGTTACATGGCCTTACAAATTCACTCTGACCGCTACCTTGCGTTACCTCTGTACAGTTCAGACTCGTACTGGAAGGAAATCCAGCATAAACACCATGGAAAAACCCACCTCACCTCGAATGTTAGTTTCGAAGACAGATGCATTGACATCAATATCAAAATCCACCCCTTCCTGCAGCACGTTGACAACTCGCTGAAACTCAGAAACATTTCCCAAGATCTGCAGGGGGAGCAGGACAACAGAGAGCACGGCTGAGTTTGTGGGAAAACAAAGGTGCAGTTCAATGTTAGGGGCTACTTCTTGTTTGGTTTTACTGTTTTTGTGAAATCATTAATTACAGAGAGCACTAAAAAAACAAGTGACAGTTTCACCACATTTCAAAACGTTTTCCTCACACGCTTTAGACCTCCGCTCCAGAGTTAGGTGTCAGGGTTGAGGAGCTCTGGGCACCTGCCTCCCAGGCTGGCGTGAAGCACAAAAGCTCCCTG
>NW_010231706.1:0-37320 GCF_000690775.1 Eurypyga helias | reverse complement strand
AACCCAAACCATTCCCTGATTCTGTTCTTCTGTGGCATGACAGAAATAGGGAGAGTGTGAGGTTGCAGTGTGTATTTATATGAAGTATTTTTTCAGATTCTGGAGACATGGTTTACTATTTTACCTGAGTTGTGGTGGCTATAAGGATACATGCTTTTAGCCCACAGCAAATCTGAGTCTGTTTACTGCTTAGCCTAAGGCTCTGTTACTTCCCTTTGCCGCTAACCAAGAGCATGCCCCACGGCTCAGCAGCAATGTGGTAACACCCCAACCTGTATCAACAACATCATCAGCGGCACAGAGAAGGTGAACCGTGGTTAGAAGGAAAGAAGAAGGAAAGAAGGAAAAGAAAGGAAAAGAAAGGAGGAAAAGGCATCAAAACTGCCTAGATCAGCAAGATTCACTTGTTACGCAGCAGAGACCGCATCCATAGGACTCGTTGCCATGGAAAGCCGTGGGTGCCAAGTGGCTCCCGGACAGTCTGGACAAACATTTGAATGAGAAAATTCACTGAAAATTTCTTAATGAACAAAAATTATATCCAGTTTAGGAAATGCCCTGAGCTACACACAGCAAGATGCAGAGAATTGGGGAAGCATTACACACATTTCCTCAGTTTCTACTCTTCCTCAGGCACCCAATGATGCTACTTTTGGAAACAGCTGCCAGGATCACCTTCCTACGCTCCAACCCGATCATGTGTCTCATCCCTGATCTGGTGGCTGTATTTCATTCTGTTAGCATGACCAATCACCAGTGAGCCACTATGTCTCTTGAGTAAAATGTTCTTTTTGTAGACATTTTAGCTAGGAATATATTAGAGAATGAATCTGCAAGTCCATGTTGATTTCTCACTGCTCTCAGAAGGACATCTAAGCTACCCTTGCAACTGCAGAGATGCCTGTTTGCTGAACCAATTTGATAGCCCTTTCCATCTAGGCATCTAAAACACAAATTCAAAGAATAAGTGTTTTGGCAAGTAAAATCAGTTAAAAGCAGCTCCCTTACTGCATTCAATACTGGCTACATAACATGCTATTACAGAGGTTAATCAACTAAATTGTCCTGTGTTATGGGAATGATAAACGCAAACCCAAAGCTTGCAGTGTTTGGGAATATATAGTTATGTTAGGTGGGTGGTTGTATTTCCCATAAGTCACAATAGGCAGAGGCTAAAATAAGATTTCTTTCTTATTCTTTTCTTTTTTTTTTTTTCATAAAAATAAGGAGGCAACCTCCCGTGGGATTCAGAGGTAGCATCTTTTATTAATATTGCATGACATGCAGCCTTCCTCATCTGCCTCATCATGGAGAAGTCAAGAAGATGATGGCCATGACGTATCCATACTGACACGTAAACACGTCCCTTGCCTCAGTGCAACCAGATATCGACTGGGTAGTCCTGTTACCATTCCTCCCAGGACTTTGATATATACTACTGCCCAAACTGCCTGGTCCATATGGATCCAGGTGGGTCTGCTGGAGCCATCAGGCTTCACCTTTGGGCTGCAGAAAGGGCCTACCATTATCAAGCAAGTCATTGTTAATGCAAGATCATCTCTTCTAGATGAAGATAGAATGGGATGAGATGTCATCACAGCAGCGTGCGTGATGCATTTGTTACAAGGTGTTGCTTGGTGCCTGAGTAACAGCACAAATGACTATGGCAGTGGCACTGAGTCCTGCTCTGCTGCTTGTGAAACAGGTTAGAGTGTCCAGCAGCAGGGAAATGCCAGAATGTCTCTCAGCAGGGCACTGCACACTCACCAGCTGATGTAGTATTTTTAATAAAGACAGACACAGGTCTTTATTTCTATCTTCTAAAGCTCACTGATATGCCAGGCTGCATTACCCTATGTGTCAAGCTGATAGCATTAAATTGCTAGGAAAGTGCCATACTGGCCTGTGGAAAAGGTATTGCTTTAATAGAGCCAGTGTGTTGGGATAACAGGCTGGATGGCTTTTCTTTGGAGGAGCCATAATCATCCCTGCTGCAGTGGTGGCTGTAAGCTCAGACGGAAGCTGGGGACCCATTAGAGCAGGTACAACACCAGCACACAAGGAGACTCCTGCATGAAGGGGGTATGTCTAGACAGCCAAACTGGGACAGAGTATCCAGGTAAAATCCTTGAGATTACCCAGCCTGCAGAGAGCTGGGAAGGGTGCCCTCAGCCTGCCCCCTGTCCATGGAGGTTGTGTTTCCTCCAGTGAAAACGTTGTCCTGACCTCTCCCACCACCAAGGGTCACTGCCCTGACCTTTGTTGTCATGCCAGATCCGCACTTTACAGAGATCTCCCAGGCTCAGCATGTCCGAGAAGCTGAATTCGTCCATCTGGTTCCTCTCAAACTTGTTAGACTTGTTGGACTCCTTCAGAGCCAGGGTTCCGCTGTCTCCGTTCTCTCCAAACAGGATCAAGGACACGTTGGCGTCAGTGCCTGCTCCTGGAGGGAGGGAACAAGACACATCGTCGTGAGCTATCCTTCCACTTAGGGCTGACATCCAACCCCTGGTCGCATGGAAATGGAGGCAGCAAAGGCAGGCTGGAAGAGGCTGCAGTGATGCTCGGGTTTCTCTGGGTGCATCCCACAAACTCCAGTGAATTTGTGCAGGATCCTGCAAAGATCACACCCCATGATATCTAACGAGACAGGTCTTCCAGCCCAACTCCCTGGTACAGCTGGAAAGTTTGGCCCTTGCATTTAAGGTCTGCAATACTAATAAGTAGGAGACTGCTCTGATGGAGCATGTTGCAGAGGATGTCAGTGTTACAGCTCCCATTTTTCCAAGGTAGCTTGGGAAGCAAAGTGACTTACCCAGCAACATTTGACAATCTATGCAAGAGCAATAAAGAACATAATTAAACTTTTCTAGACACAAGGACCTGGGCTTCCCACTGGGCTGACGCCCTTTTTCCACACTTTGATCTCCTTCTGCAGTTCCACAACCTCCTCCCAGCTGTCCTGCTGCACACAGGACACTTCGGCTGGATTCTGCCTTGTGCTGCTTTCCCTGTGTTGTGTGGCGCAGGGATTTGGAAGCAAAGTGCAGACCATCAGACAAACTTCTATGGCATCTTGGGGCCCGGTTTTCCCTCCCACAGGTCTTCCTTCCTTCTATGCTCCTGTTTCTCAAAATATTGTTCGTGCTGTGTTAATGGTATAAATCCCTTTCTCATACAAGTTTACCTTGTCAAATCCCACCCTTTTTATATATATGTTAGGAAAAGAAAATATCTTTATTACCTGATACTGTATTTTGTATGCCTATGACTGCTCATATTTTGCTGCAGAGAACAGCGACATTGTTAATTTTCATGGATTTTGGAGAGTTCAAGACAAAACCATCACCTGCAGTGACCTTACCAACATTTTAGCTGAAGGTGTTGGAGCAATTTTACCTGGCATTAGATATAATTTGACCAAAAATATCATTTTTTTGTTTTCGGTGCCAGGATGAAAAAACAGATTCATAGAAAAAAATCTGATTCCACCTGGGCAAGCACTCATGGCTGTGTCAGAACCAAAGCCCTTAGATTTTGGGAAAAAAAAAAGAGATCCTCGAGACCAAATCTGTCTTACAAAGAAACTCAGCATCTGCTGCCTTCAGTTAGATAGCCCAGCTCTGGAAATTCTAACTGCCTGCCAACCCATTTCTTACACAAGAGGATCGTAAATCCACTTTGGACCACACGGACAGTACTTCTCACAGCTACATTCACAACACAATGCAGAGACAAAGTCAGGGGGAACAGAAAACCATTTGAGAAATCTACCCCTTCTTCAGGATAATTATTTCAATAGAGAAATCAGGAAGAAATCACAAGTCTTCTGAGGATTGAAAAAAAAAAATATTAAATGTAGGAATAAAAAAAGAGGATAAAAGAGTCAGACATAGAAAAGGCAAAGCAATATTTGGTGTCCATGTGAAAAATTGCCCATGTTAAATTTGGGCTAATTTTCAGCAGTTCCCTGGGAAGACCTTACGAAGGGAGAGAAAGCGTCAGGGATTCAGGCAGTTCATCTTGGCAGTACCTTTTACAACCCTAAAGCTTGCTGAGGTGAGGAACAAAGCAAACTAAAGTCCATTTCCTTACAAGGAGCAGAGTCCCAATTAATGCGAGGTCTCAAAAAGCACAGAACCAACTGTTTCTTAGCAAAATCTTCCCTGCGGGAAAAAGCTTATGAGGGCCTCATGCCGTGACATTTCCCTCACAAGCAATTAGCAGGAGATGGGAAAGAAAAGAACAGAAATTGCTGAATCAATGTACATTTCACTTAGTTGGGTCTCTGATTTGTTGTTGTTGTTGTTGTTGTTAATTCCAGGAAACTGTCAGGCACATTTAGGCACTGTAACAATTTTGACAAATGAAGAGATGAAGGTACTGGGGTTGCACAAGTTGGCAATGAGTGTGATAGTTCGTGGGTCGATACTGGGGTCTGCAGCACTGAACTTTGTCATCAGCATCCTCAACCATGACAGGGTGCATCCTCAGCAGATTTACGGATAACATTAAATTCAGGGGTGTGACTGACATACTGACTGGCAGAATTCCAACCCAGGTGGACCTTGAGGACTTGAGGACTGGGCAAGCAGAAATCCCATGAGGTTCAGCAAGGAGAAATGCAAAGTTCTGCATCTTGGGTGGAATAAACTGTATATGCTGGGGAGTTGAAGACGCAGAGGTTGTAACAGTGACATTCACGTTCAGGCTGAATGTGAGCTAAGAGCAAGTTGTCAGTGTTCGATGCAAACCATGTAACTCGTTACATCAGGAGGACTACAGCCAGCAGCTGAAGGGAAGCTTTTATCCCCTTTGCTCAGCACTAAAGGGCCCATATTTAGACCATGGTGCCAGCTTGGGTCCCTGGGTCCTATCGAGACACTGAGGAGGGCTCAGCAGATGGTTGCCAAGATGGACAGGAGCTGGGGCATACAGCTGTGTGGAGACGCCAAGGGAGATGAACCAGGGGAGGTGAACAAGTGACCCTTGACCCTGTGGAGGGACAGTGATAACAATTATTAGAAGGCCAATGACATCCTGGCCTGCATCAGGAGCAGCGTGGCCACCAGGGTCAGGGCAGGGATTGTCCCCCTTTACTGGGCACTGGTGGGGCTTCACCTTGAATACTGTGTTCAGTTTTGGGCCCCTCACTCCAGGAAAGACACTGAGGGGCTGGAGCGTGTCAGGAGAAGGGAATGGAGCTGAGGAAGGGTCTGGAGCACAAGTCCTGTGAGGAGTGGCTGAGGGAGCTGGTGGTGTTCAACTTGGAGAAGAGGAGGCTCAGGGAGACCTTATGTGGCTCTCTACAACTCCCTGAAATAAGGGCACAGAAAGGGGTGGGGTTGGTCTCTTCTCCCAAGAGACAAGTGATAGGACAAGCTGAAATGGCCTCAAGTTGTGCCAGGAGATGTTTAGGTTGGATATTAGGGAAAATGTTTTCCTGGAAAGGGCTGCCAGGCATTGGAAGGGTCTGCCCAAGAAGGTGTTGGAGACACCATCCTGGGAGGTGTTTAATAGATGAGCTGATGTGATGCTCAGGGACATGGCTTAGGGTTGACTTGGCAGTGCTGAGTTAACGGTTGGACTCAATGATCTTAAAGGTCTTTTCCAATCAGAAAAATTCATAGAATTTTTCTGTGCTGTGAATATGTGCTGTGAATATGTCAGACCATACCCCAAGGAGCCACAGCCACAAATTGCTGAGGAGCTTCAGGCTGGGCATCAGGAAAAAATATATTTATGATTAAAATTGTACAGGTCTGTATCAGGTGCCTGGGGAGGTGGTGGGTCACACCCCTGGAGGAGTCCAAGACTCAGCTGGTAAGAGTCTTAGGTGATTTGACATAGTGTTGGAAATAGCCTTTTGAGCAGGCAGATGGATGAAATAACCTCCAGAGGCCCCTTCCAACAAAAGTGTCCATGATTTTGTGAATCTTACTGAGCAGCTGCATCTTTTTTAAACAAACTGTAGCCTTCTGAGGCCAAAGAATGTTCTTCTTTTGACTTAACAGAGACTTGGATAAGGCACTAGGAACTGACACCAACTGTCCTAAATTATGTAATTTGTAGGCTGTAGCATAGCTGACAACATACTAATTAATCTTATAACAGCAGAGATAAAAACCTCCTGCTTTGTTAATGCTTTGAAAATGAGAAAGCAGTATTTATTCTTGCTCCATCTTTATTGCATTACCATATATATGATGCCTGAATATCGAATACAGAAAGTCTGTGTAAATCAAAATTAACAGGCAAGGGTAATTTTATGCCACAGAAAGAGCCATCAGATGGTCTGGCTCCACTGCAGCTGTGTCTGTGGGTCATACCTTCCAGAAAATTAGATTGTGAGTTACTTCTCTTATAAGATCAGAAGTAAATCAAGATCTTGGTTTTAACCAAAGATAACCCATCTGATATGGTTGGTTGGAACTAGATGGTCTTTAAGGTCCCTTCCAACCCAAACCATTCTGTGATTCTATGACATGGGATGTGTCTGCCATAACAACCCTTATCTGTGTGCACACTTAGAGCTGCCACTTGTGGTACTTCTGGTGGCCTCTGGATTTGACCTTTGAAAGAGAGGAGTCTTTCCCTGAGATTACATGATCATCCAAGTTGAATGACTTCTGGGAAGCCAAACTGTAACTCAGAGGTTTCTTTGAGGAGAAATCAAAACAGGACTGTTGTTAAATAAGTGTGTATGGTGGGGAGGAAATTAATGTTGCTTTCTAGTTTGCTGCAAGACATTTTTTATGGGATTAGTTTTCCTTAACTTTAGGCACCAAGCCTAAGCTATCTGAATCTGATGAAGACAGAGTGACAGAGACCCTGCAGAGGATGATCCAGACCACTGATTAAGACTCCTCTCCCAGACAAACTGACCAGAGACAGTTTAGTCTAGAAGGAGTTAAGATCACAACTATATTTTTTTTTAAAGTGACAAATAGGTGAGATGATAGATTGTACCCTACATTTTCTTTTTTTGTTTGTTTCAATGCCTCTGGTGCACTGGAAAGTTGAAAGCTATTGCAGAGAAAAACTTTATACCTAAGAATAAACACACCTGATTCTATTCACTGTGGAGCATTGCTGTCCCTAGACAATGTCAGTGTGGCAGGAGATGATATAACAGGTTTAAACTCACCATCAAGGATAAAATATCTTTTTTCCTGAATTGGTCCAACCAGGAGTAAAGGTGGAATACATAATGATCAAAGAGGGGAGATGGTTCATGACTTGTACCCTCTTTAGATAAGCTGGATAAAGTTCAGCATTATGTCAGTGTGCTGTGTGATCTAATCATAAACAGACTCTCTGAAACCTCTTTGTAATCTGCTCTTTCCTACTGGTTGTCACTGTTCATAATGAAATAAAATGTTTCATCATTAATACCCGTCATCCTTCATTCAATGGGAAGGGCAGATCTGTCTGCTGTTGCTGTCATCTTCTATTCTCCTCTCATTTCTATTTCCATCGCCTTTGTGAGTTAGGGCTGGATTTCAGAAAAAGGTCACAGAAAGAGCTACCATTATATTAGATGGATTTCCAGAATCATAAACAAATCTTCCTCTCTCTCTCTTTTGTTTTTCATATTTCACTACATGTTTTTCAGACAAGCAGCAGGCAGAGCAGATAGATATAAAATGGTGAGGTGGCATGAAGACACTCTGCCAGGGAAATTTTGATATTCTCAGATCAAATCTCACAAACTGCAAAATTAACCACTGGTAAATCCAGGTAAAAAAAATTTAAAAGGAAAAAGAAGGAGAGGCAGTGGTCAGGAGGTGGTTATGTGCACTGGTCTGGCAGCGTCCCCTCTGAGGGTCAACCTTTAAACAATGCGTCTGCAAGATAATGCCTAACTTGCCCCATTTTGGCACAAGGCAGCTTGTATGTCATTGCAGCTTTCATTGAGCAGCCTGACAGAAGTTCTCATGAAGCAAGGCACTGATCCCAGGAAATGACAATGAAATCCCATTTGTTGGCTCTTGAAGCTCTGCAGCTTTCATTATATTCAGTTCCATCTCTTCTATCTGGTGTGCATTTAGCGATGGTTTTGCAGAGCCTGAGATCACTGGTCTCAAAACGCTTGGAAAAAGAGGATGAATTATTGCTCCTCTCCGGCCAAAGTAGATAATGCTGACCAAAAAGCCTGGGGCCCACCAACTTTCACCGTAACTTTTGTTATTCCTACAAGGATAGACCTGACCAAAAAGAAAAAGGGGCTCCTGATCATTGCAACATGGTCTGCCAACAACTTCTGTTAGGGTGTCTTCAGAGGAAGCAGTGAGCAGTCAAACATAGGCTTTGTGGCTATGTATTTTATGGAATGCTCAAATGAGGATGAATCCCACAGCATAACAGTCCTGATGAACAACCAGCCAAACTGGAGGGGCTCCGGCATAGTAGGGCTAAATTATGCTTCTTTAAACATAATTTCAAACTAAGCAGGAGATGTTTTCCATTGCTAAAAATCAAACTTTATACTAGAAAAGTAATCAAATATCCACCATGGACTTGCCTCCAACATCACTGGTTTTAACCTGAAGGGTGTATGTCGTGTCCTCCATCATTTGCTCATCATCTATCACGGCTGGCATCTCGCACACAAGACTTCCCTTGGCATTTTTCAGCTTAGACAGCCATTCACCGTAGGTAAATGTGGCTACTTCTTGATTAGTGAGGTTCTTGAGGACGATCTGTGAAGAGCCAAAATAAGGGGGGAAAAAATCAGCTAAATGTCAACTAACATGTGAACGAGGGCAAAGATCAAAGCTATAATGTGCACAATGTGGTAGATCATGTGTAGAGCTTGGTCACAGCTACAAAATCTGTACTGAGCTCTTCTGGGCTAACCAGAGCTGTCAGTAAGGACAATATTTGCTGTGGTGAATTGCCCTGAGGAATGGTCTTCATAATATTGGATGTTTTCACACACAGGGTAAAACATAAGAAGAAGTTTGCTCCTCTGACATAAGTTATGGACAAAGTTCACCTCTCAGAGAGTCAGACCTTTCCTGGAGGGCAGTATGGAATTAAGTCTAGAGAAGTAACAGCTTTATTGAAAACTTCATTACCTCTCCTTGAAGTACAAGTTACCTTTCTTTTGCCTGCCTCCCCTGTGCAAACACACAGCAATCATTGTGGAGATATGCAAACCAAACCCAAACAAGTTACAGCAACGCACAAGATAAAATTAGGCCAACAAAACTTAACACTTCACACTCTTCTCCTTCTGAGAAAAGGTGACAGAACAAACAGTATGCAGCAGATATTAGTCACACTGTCTAATGTATCATGGGAAGGAGCTCAGATGCTGTGGTGACAAGAACAGAATAGGAACCTAATGAAAGTCCCACCTTTATGTGTCCTGTTGAGTGTGGGCTCAGTGGAGTATCAGTCTACTTGGAGACAGGCATTACACTTGACTACAGTAAAACCAGTAAATTCTCACTAAACTGGGGGAGTTGGAGGGAAGGAAGGAGACAGGGCTGCAAATTACCATTTTTTGTACCATCCAACAGAAATGGAGACCACACCTGAGTGAAGCAGTGCATCAAGAAACAGTGTCTTGCGAGGCACATCTCTGCAAAGGCCATGGAAACATGAGCCCAGACGCATCAGAGAAGTGTGACACGATAGTAGGAAGAAACAAATCATGGAGTCATGGAAAATGTCAAGTTAAAAGGGACACATGGAGGTGTCTAGTCCCACCTCCTTCTCCAAGCAAGTCTAACTGCAAGGCCACGTCCAACTGAGTTTTGAAAATCTTCAGGGGTGAAGATTACCCCAGCACTGTGGGCCTCCATCCTAGGGCTGCATTACTCTGATTGGGAAGATATTTTTTCCTTATATCCAATCAGGATTTTTCTTGCTGTAAGTTGTCCCCATTGCCTCATACCCTTTCACTGTTCACCTCTGAGAAGAGACTGGGTCAATGGTCTCTGTAACCTCCCTTTAAGCAGCAGAAGACTGCAATTCGATTCCCCCTTAGCTTTTTCTTCTCAGGGCTTAAAAACCCCATTTACCTTAGCCTTTCCTAGTGTGCCATATGCTTCAGCCCCTTGACTATCTTGGTGACCTTCTGCTGCACTCTCATATATCGGCCTAAGAAACTTATAGAACTTATCTTGAGATAAAACGCACTCAAATTCTCTCCTCAAACTGCATGTGTCCCAATCCATGCACTTCTCTTGACCCCAGCCAAGCTTTGCTGGAGCCTTTAGCAGTTCAAAAGAAGAACATTGCTCCAGGTTATAAAAAACTGTTTTGAAGAAGGGAGTAGCTACACTGAAGATGAAGCAGTAGCTGTGCTATTTGTGCATTGTACAGTTCCGTGGGTAGAACACTCTTCTGGGGTTTTCTCTCTGCCTGATGCTTAACAGGGATCTGTAAAACAGCACCTTCATCCCAGAGGTACAGGACATTTTAGGCTGCTGAAACTGTCCCACTTTTCTAAAAAGCTGCTTATTCACAGCCAGTGACACTATTGCTTTGTGATCAAAAAAACTGCTCTGTGAGTCAAGATATTGAATCAAATCTTTGCTTTCAGCCAAGCAGAAATAAGGTCTCCACCACCCCAGCTGGTACCCTCTCTACTGGGGCAGAGACCAGAAGGAAGTCTCTCTCAGGGTTGCATCAGCAATGCCTACATCCTCTTAGAAGTACAACCTGGAAACTTTTCTTTGGCTAAAATTTGCAAATGTATATTATGAATAATCTCAGGTTGACTGAAAATGCCTATTTTTTGCCTGGGTGCATAAACTCTTCACTGGAAAAGGTTCAGCCAATTCTACCTCTGCCCTGCTTGGGAATGGCAGTGACACTTAGCAGCAAAATGTCCTGAGCAAAGCTTGCAGGGAAATGTCAGGAAAGCGACGGGGGGTAGAAACAGATTAGAGTTGCCAGCTGGAGTGCACCCGCAGAGAGATGAGACCTCTTTACAAACAGCCAGGCTGTGCCCAGCGCTCCAGATGCTGCCTGGGAAAAGCCGTCTGGCTACTAAAACAACTGGAGCAAAATGCCCGCTCCAACTCCAGCCCCACACCCGGGATGAGTGATTTCACCCATGTGCAGCTGGGTGTGAGCAGTCGGCACAGACAGAGCGAGCAGCCTCCGCTCCCTCGGTATGGGATGCTGCAGAAAGGAGCGGACAGGAGCGAGAGATTAATTGTACGAGCATCGTTTGCTCAGGGGACATCACGGCAAGGGGCATGGAGGCAGCAGGAAGACTGCTCAGTCACAACTTGGGTACGCTGCCGACCTTTCCTAGCACGAGCTGCCTGAATGCCGGGCATCCATCCCAAGCACGTCGTGTTGGCCGTCCCTACGGTCATTAGTGAGAGATGGGTGTCACCAGGGGAGCACTGCATCCCACCCATGATGGGGGCAGGTAAACTGCCCTTCAAGGCATCTCCTCCTGTCTCAGATCTCTCTTTCTGCTGACTACAGAGGAGACCTAAATAGTTTGGTAGGAGAGGTGAAAGCTGAACATAGCATTTTCAATGACAAAAATAGCACAAAATGAATCCCTTCCTACAAGGAGATGTTTGTGGGTGTTGCACACACAGAGGGTGATGCAGGATTTTGATGTGGATCATAAGGGTCAAGGAAGTCATCTCAGGGAGCTGAGCTGAGGCTATTTTTACTTTCTGTCTGTTCCTCTCAGAAAAATTAGATACCACTCAGCAATGAGACTGCTGGTTTAGATTGCATCTAAGCTATTTTTTAGGATATCCAGAGCCTTCTGTGGACATTTTGTATGCTTTTAAGCTCAAACCTTATCACTAATTATGCACAAGTTTTAACTGGGCTGTAGAACAACTACAGAAATTAAAAGGAAGTGAGAGTACATATGAATAAATGTTAATAATTTGCTTTGTAGCTGAGCAAATATTGCAGCTGACAGGAACTTTAACCAGCAATCTGAAATTAATTGTGAGCTGTATGCTGTAACAGAAAGATTTGACACATCTGATCATTTGGTTTAACTCAACCCAGCCTTCTCTCAGCTGCAGTGTAAAACACGCTCTGCAAGGCCTCACACCCCTCTAACACCAAAATACATAGGTCCTGGGTTTCATCTTCAAAGACATAACCACACGTTTTTATGGTTCTGTTGCATGTCATTAGTCGTAGCTTAAAAACAGGGTGCTCTGATTGTGAAACAAAAGGACTTTGTTGCAAAGAACAACAGTCAGCTTCAGTGATTGTCTCAAATTCTCTTAATCTCCTTTATAAAAAGGAAAAAGTACTGAATAAAGACCAAGTCCCACATTCAGGATTATTTGTGACGTTTGAATGCAATGCAATTAGTGCCTCATTAAGACAGCTTCTTATCTGCCTGGCTTTGACAGCACAAAGTAACATTAAAATTCTGAGGGAAGCAACCCTGCAGAATTCAACAGCCTTACAATTCCTGTTACTTCACTCAGAGAGCTCTCATCCCCTCTTATTTCTAGCTTTTCAACTTCATTTCTAAGACACTGGGCAGCAGGTGAAATCATTGTGTAAACAGAAGAATAGGCTATCCCAGGAGGAGGCTTCCACAACATGCATTTAGATACGTTTCCTGATTAGAAGCCACATTTTTTTTATGATGAGGGTGGTGAATCACTGGCACAAGTTGCCCAGAGGAACTGTTGATGCCCCATCCCCGGAATCATTCAAGGTGAGGTCGGATGGAGCTCTGAGCAACCTGGTCCAGTGGAAGGTGTCCCTGCCCATGGCAGGGAGTGTGGATTAGATGGCCTTTCAAGGTCCCTTCCAGCCCAAACCATTCTGTGATTCTATCACTCTATTCCCTGATTTTTCAGAAACACAGAGCAGTGGCAGGGTATCCTGATGTCAAAGACCATGAGATGCAGCATTAGGTCAGTGGAAAATGCCCAAACTTTGTGTCGCTTCCAGCAGTAGTGAGATCAGAAAGCGTTGCTCAGCTTTAGAGAGTTTTGTGGTATGTCTTTCCATGCATAGCAATAATCAATAACATACATTCTAGCTCACCACGCCACTAATCAAATTTTGTTCCCTCTAGAGTATTAAGTATCAGTGTTTAAATCTTATTGCCACGTTCGGTGCAGTTTGAATCTTTGGCACCAAGTCCGTTACTTTGTGGAGATTCTGAATGAAATTTTAATATATTTTATCTAGGCAGAAAGGAAAAAAAAGGACTACACTGCTTGTAAATTGAATGTTTTGGCTGTGTACAACATCATTGATAATTCATGCATTTTAATTGGTATTTACACACTTCTATTCCTGGTAAACTAAAAGCAGTATAAATTATGACCAGCAACGTTTTACAAAAAGACCAAAGAGAATTAAAAAGATCATTTATTGTTATTTTACTAGAACAAGAAAACTGAGAATATCCTGTAGATAAATGGAGCAACAAATGGTTAATTACGGGGTTGATGGCTTAATCTAGCTTCTCATTTCACTGTGCTAGTTAGCACTAACTGTGAACCATCTGTCTGAGAGTTTAGCACTACCCCCACAAGTATTTCATTATGCAGTTTTAATATGCACTTTTGACAGAAATGGAAATGGGCTCAGATCAGTTTTCATGTCACACCAGGCTACATAAGTTTTCAAGGCTGGAATACAAATCAGAGAACACAAATCCTTCCTCCCCTCTTCCAGAGCACTCCTGTCCTCACTCTCTGCCTGGGAATGCAAATGTTATGTTTACCTTTGCAGGGAAGGTGGGAAAGAAAACTAATAAATAAAGCTCTCTGCTATCACTGGAGCCAGAAGATCCTCACTGCTCTATATCTACAAGAAAAATAGAAACTACGTGTACAATTTTCCAAAGCTTCTAAAATATTAGTCCCAAAGAGTTGCGTGCACGGTCTCACTGAAGTTTCTGTAGAGCTACAGGAGGGCTGTAAGCCCACCAGAGTGGCCAAATGAGAGTCTATTTTGCCTGCTTCTCTCAAAAAACCTTGCTGCGGGTGGACAGTCCAGGAGGGTGGACAACTGGACAGACCTGGCGACACGACATGTGGAGGTGCCACCTGCCACTGAAGAGGTCACTGTCCCTTGCCTTTGAGATATTGCTAATTCATGACTGGAAGATCTGGAATGCCTCTGGATGAATAAGCTTTATTTGATTTCATTTTATATGAATATGATTTATAAAACTTGGGAAGGTATCGGAGAACTGGCAAAGGCACGATAACAGAATCAAATGAAAGAACAGATTGAGTTATTCCTTGGGCACAGAGACAAAGATTTCGTGTCTGTGACATATATTCGGAAGATGTATGCCGAAGGCCTAATGCTTTGGAAAGCTGCACAAGAGCTGCTGAGAAAAAAAACTTAGAAGTGACAGTGCTCAAGAACAAAAAGGTTCTGCACCACAGAAAAGCTTTTTGGAGCATTCAGGTGGACATGAAGAGCAGTTCATCGCTTCACTGGAAACTGGTGGCCACCTAGGACCAGTGTTTAGATGCACATTATTTATGGGAAAATGAAGGACACCTTCAGACTAGTCAACAAGGAAGAAGGACCCCATAAAATATCTGCACTACTCTTTCTGACCATGGTTTAAGCTATTGGGTCTTAACCTATTCTCATTAAAAAAAACATACAGAAGTCCATCAGGATATCTATTCCAGAAAGACGATGCTAAATAAACATGGCGAAGGGGTGTTCCTCCCTTAATGTCATCTGATGGTGTGGAATCAGCCCATCACCTCACCTCTATTTTAGAAATATAATTATAGGGACCCATAACAAGCAAAATACATTTTGCTGACCAAATATAAGTGATGGTCACACGAGGCTGGTGGTTTGGTAGAAAAGATAAAGGAACACACTGTGCTTTTTTGTAAGACAGGACACCAGGGAAAAATGCAATCAACAGAAGCAGTGGGAGCTGTTTTGCATGCTGTATTCAAAATGCAGGAAGAAAACAACACCTTACTTGTATGGAGTAGAGAAGAAAGAAATCTGCTTGTGTGCTAGAGAGAGAAGGGGAGAGATGTGATGCTTCACCTGGAAGGATGTATTATTTGGAAATATCCCACCCAGCGCAGGCCCATGCTAGCTGTCCCTGCCTGGTAGATGGGATCCACCCTCCCGTGGGGTGCGAGCATGGCAGGGGTCTGCAGGAGCTGAGGGTACATCCCAGGGACCAGAAAAATACTGCAGGTGCCCTGGGTGGAAAGTCAAGGCTCATTTGCAGGGGAGGAGAGTCTCTAACAGCAGAGACTGTGGTAAAGCTTTACAGCACAACTTCTACCCTTGCTCTCTTCTTTTTTTTACACAATTCCTGCCGGAAAAAACCATGAGAAACCAAAAGGAAAGAGGAGATGAATAAACTCATGTCACTTGTTGCCTTTCTCCTCTTTCTCAAGGGCTGAGAGGCTTCAGCACAAGCAGGTTGCAGAGATGCGTGATGTGAAGTGCGTTACCCGTTCCAGGAACCAGTGCGGGCGAGTCCCCTTCCCATCAGTCCGGATCCTCATCTTCCTGAGGGGTGCGATATCGGCGATCTCCATAATGAAACTGTCCTCTTGGCCTCGCTCAAACCTGGAGGATATGAAAGTCTGCGGAGGTTTCCTGCTGCTTTACAGCATTGCTGCATCCCAATCCCCTGCCCACGGTGCACCTTGCACCTTGACAACAGCCTCAAATTAAAAGTTTATGAGTGCAATTTTTTGGACTTGAGCTTTTCTGTCCTGCAATCACCAGCTTCTGTGATTTTTGTCAAGACAAATCCATGTAGATTTGACAGGGATTCCTCCTCCCCTGGGAAGTCAAGCCCACATGAGGCAGCTGGAGTTGTTCCAGTCAGCCCGTAGCGTACATTATCCCTGTTTGTAACCAGAACAATAGAGACTCACAGCCAGGTTTCTGCACATCGCCTTCCTCCTGGCATCTGCCCACGTGCCTGCCCTTAGCCCAGCCCAGCTAGAAGGCAAAGCAATTTTGCCTCATCTTCTTTCGCTGAGACGCAGCACATAACTTGGCATTCGCGGCCGTGATCGACAGTTGCTGCCGCTCGGCTGAATGTGGCAACCTGATGGCAAGTCGGAGCCCAGTGCCTATGTGCAGCGAGCGCAGGTAAATTGTGTTAGAGAGGAGCCAAAACTGAGCATCCTGCCCCCCACTCCTGCATGTGGGGAGTGTGGATTGGCAAACCAGCTCCGTCTTTGGTAAGAACGAGGATAGGTTTTTGAAACATGACAAATCTTAACCCTCTGCTTGGCTGCTTTGTACAGGCACAAGGATGTATGGGAACTGCTCATCCATAGCAATCAGCAGAAGGCAGAAAAAAGGAAAAACAGCTAACATATGCTTCTTGAAGACGATATTACACTGGCTAGGTCTGCAGCCACCTTACCTCCCTTGTAGCATCAGTGGTGCTGGAAAGAAACCCTTGCTCCATGGAAGTGCTGCCTCAGGCTCAATAATACTCTCTTTAGAGCAAGTGTATCTTCTAGGTTTGCCCCCAAAATACTCTGGCAGACCTCCTGTGGGCTTGGAGCTGGAAATCCAACCCTTGCTCAGTAAAAGGCAGCCAAATCCAGAGTGTCTACCATATGCACCAGCACCACTTTGCTGTTGAGGTTCCTCCTTCGTGCAAATTGCTTGTGAGGTACCCAAGAGGTTTGGAGAGTGCTCTGCGAACTGTGGGCACTGCCATAACACAGACAATCCTTAATGATGATATCTCATTCCTGGCAATGTACTCAGCCTCCTACAGCTGTGCAGTGCCAGGATACGGAGAGAAAACCATTTCTTTACCAACCTCTGCTCAGATTACACCCAGCAGCATGAATGTGATTATCCTTACACCATTATCTGAGCCTGCATAGCTGCAGATGTTAGCAATAGCAATTGGCTCCAGCCTCTCAGTTTTCATCCAGGCGTTGCTTTCCCTGCACTCCCAGAGGCATCTGGATGGGGTGTCTTGGTCCCCGTCCATTTCTAGTTATTAAGGGTTATGCCTGCTTTTTGAAAAATTCCCCTCTTTTTATTTGTCTTTCTGTGGTACCGGATACCAAGACAGTCTGTCTCACTGTGAGAAAGAGAATGTGCTTGTATGCCTGGACCAGATTAATTTCCACTTCTATTTAAGAAAAAGGTGTGACCCTTCCAGCCTGAATTATTCTATGATCAGTTTTCATTACAATCACTATTGCCTACAAAACTTCATAGAAGCATCTCATTCTGCTCCTTTCCAGGATGAGCAACTCTAAGCTAAACAGTAAGTCAGCAAAATAAACTATTATTTATCTTCAGTAAATGCTCTGTTTACAGTTTTTAAGGCTGATGCTCACCTGCTACTTCCAAGAAGTTACTGTACTAGAGGGAAGCAATTGCTGAAGTGGTAAACTGGGTGACCTGAGAGCTCTTTTCTATCCGTAAATTATATGAACACAAACATAAGCCCAAAAAAAACCCCAAAAAACAAAACCAACTGAGAAGAGAAGAAGTACCCAGAGAAGCTGACTCCCTCTATTCCTTTTCCAGGACACCGAAGCATTTATCTAAGAGATTTCATTAAGCTTTCCTACTCATGTCTGCACTCATAAATATTTCTATTGCCCAGAGGTCTTGGCAATAAAAGTAATGTAGCTAAAATTGCCTTAAATCTGTAGCAGGTTAGACAGACAGTTCTTTGGAATGCACTAAGCTGCTGTGAGTGAATTGGCACCGGATGGCCCCAGTGAAGATGAAGTGCCTTTACCATTCGGTTGCAGTGGCTGTCACCCATCCCTTGCTGCTGGCGCAAAGGCTGGCAAGATTTCCATGTACAACAAGAGCCGGGGAAGCCTGTGTTGTTAACAGCTGGATGGAGACTTGTGGGAGTGGTGTGGAAACAGGCCATATGTGCATCTTGGGACATGCATGTCCTCTGCGCAGGGTGCTAATGAGATGAGGAGAGCTCTGTACAGAGAGGAGGTATAATACAGAGTGCCTCCAGCTAGCAAGGATGTGCCCTTAATCCCCAAAGAATAGCACAGCATCCTGGGGATATTAACATATTAATAGCTGTGTTTTACATGTCTGTCTTTCTTATACAACCCCAATGAGTTTTCACCACCTTTTGCAGATCTCCTGCTGTCAGAAGACAGCCCAAGCAACTAATAGCACAAAAACTGTCTGGCCCTCTGTTATTGTGTTATCCTGGTAGCAAAGGTTATCCATCCCACCTGTACAGACAAACAGATGGGTTTTTAGGCCACATAGTTTAGGGACATCACCTTTATGGACAGCTGGAGCAAAGATGCAATCCCACCCCATGATGGGCTGGAAATATCTTGGTCCCTTTTAGAGATTTTTGGTTGATGTACCCTGATGTGAATTTTCCTTTACTTTTTTACTACACACAGTCATAGTCCATTTTCCCACCTACTAGAATTGAGTATCAGGCTTAAAATAGTGGGAGACAGATCAGATTGGGATTGCCTGGGGTCTTGGAAGGAGAATGTCACTGATAGCCAGACACAGTGGTAACCCGCGTGCATTACCCTGCGTGTTGGATGTCTTTGTGGTGGGGAGCAAGGCCACAGCTTCCTGCATGTTCTGACATGTTTTTTCTGGAGATTTTAGTCAGCAGCACCTCTGCTACATTTGTTTTCAGAGCAAACAAGTCTCGTGTTTATTACTAACTAAACATATGAAGGTTTCAAGCTTAGATGAACAAGCTTGCCCAGACACCAATCCTGCTATGACAGCTGCAAGTAAAACATCCCCCAAGCAAACACCTCCATGCAGGGAGCCTTATCTTCAATTACCCAGCCCACACGTGATGGGCAAGGCTGTGGCAGAAGAACTGCACGGCCAGGAGGCTGGGGGAAAAGTCTGAGATGAACTGTGTGTCCAAATGCTCCAGCCTTCCTGACGCTCTGTAGACTCTTTGCTGAATAAGATCAGAGGTAGTCAATTAATTAAGTTTAAGGCTGCTAAAGCCTGTCTCTAAGAGCTGGTTAGTGCCATTTGCATTCTTGCCAAAGCTTTCCATACCAAGGGAGGTGCTAGAAAAGAACAGGAGATCTTGAGGGTACGGATCATTGGCATTTGGGTTTTTTGGCTTACAGAACTGCTGGCGTCAGACTGGGATTACAGGTTTGTTATCTGCCTTTGCCGAAGAAAACATGGTATTTCACCTTTTTACTAAAATCAGAGCAGGCAGCACAGCACAGTTTGTTTCCATCTCTGCCCCGTAAGACCACATCTGGGCAGACAGATGTCATCGTGTATCCCTTTTGTGCCAGCTGCAGACATGCCAGCTCCAGTTCCAAACCCATGTGTTTGCATTAGCGTGGCGCGGAGCCCAAGCTAAAAAACCCACTTCTCAGCAGGGCACTCAGCTTACAGCTCAGGCCCTGGCAGCCCTTGCATGGCTTCTGGACCAAGCAGAACAATTGGGAGGAGCCGTCAGAGAAGCCAACACTTTTGCATCACAGAACCTTCCCACGGCAGGCAAGTGCATGTCGGTTTCTTTTTCTGTCATCATACAGTTACTCATGCATTTCCATAAAATAATGTTCATATTAAATTACTTATTTTTGCACAAAAGATGCATTTCTGCAGAAATTGGACATGGGATTTCATGCAATGTCCACAACTCCTCCTAGAGCTGATGCAGGACTTCAAAATTCATATTTTTCGTCATAACAGTTACCTCTAAAGCCACTGAGGAACAGGTTAAACAACATCTCTGCACTTGACAAGGGATGGTTCCCCTGGCTACACAGCGCACTCCTTTCCTCCGCTTTGCTAAACACATTACAGTAACAGGTACATGTGGCCCACTTCTGAATCTATAATGTCAAAGGAAGTTTGTCTTTGCGTTTCAGTGGGAACATGAGCAGCCTCGAGTGCTTTTTGACTTGACAGCAGAATCTGTTGTCACTCCACTTCTAACCAACAAAAATGACAGTTACTGTACCTGTCTCCATTTTTATCCAGCTGCATCTCCTCGGTGTTCCCATTGGATCCAAAGACAGTCATGAAAATACTGGAGTCGGTACCACCACTTTCGATGTCTCCAGTCACAACTGTGACTTCGTAGAGGATCTGGTGAGGATTTGAAAAAATCGGAAGGTCTTATTCGAACAGCTGTCCTTAACCCATGCAAAAAGCCTGGGCAAAAGGTTAGACAGGCTCTGCAGGACACCTACTTCTGTGCCAGAAATGATTACAGCATGGTTTCTTGGGTTCTCTGCACACTGTGGTTCTCAGAGGCCACATTAGAGATTGCAAATTATGACAGGACCTCCCGATGACACCAAGCTGTGTGGTGTGGTCAACACGCTGGAGGGAAGGGATGACATCCAGAGGGACCTGGACAGGCTGGAGAGGTGGGACTGTGCCAACCACCTCATGGAGTTCAACAAGGCCAAGTGCAAGGCCCTGCACCTGGATCGGGGCAATCCCAGCACAAGGACAGGCTCAGTGGAGAGTGGATGGAGAGCAGCCCTGAGGAGAAGGACTTGGGGTACTGGGAGATGAAAAGCTGGACATGAGCCGGCCGTGTGCGCTGGCAGCCCAGAAAGCCAACCGGATCCTGGGCTGGATCCAGAGCAGCGTGGCCAGGGGGGCGAGGGAGGGGATTCTCCTCCTCTGCTCTGCTCTGGGGATACTCCATCTGGAGTGCTGCATCCAGGTCTGAAGGACACTGAGCTGTTGGAGTGACGAAGGTGGGCTAAGGGCTGGAGCCCCTCTGCCATGGGGACAGGCTTGGAGAAAAGAAGGTTCTGGGGAGACCTTATAGCAACTTCCAGTGCCTGAAGGTGTCAACAAGAAAGTTGGGTGGGGGAACAGAGGGGGACAGACACTTTTTACAAGGGCCTGTAGTGACAGGACAAGAAGTAATGGGTTTAATTTGAAACAAATTGAAATTATTCCTGCAGAGGGTGGTGAGGTACTGGAACAAGGTGTCCAGAGAAGCTTTGGATGCCTCATCTTTGCCCCATGATGCAAAGAGGAATCACAGAATCATAGAAGGATTGAGTTGGAAGGGACCTTAAAGCCCACCCAGCCCCACACCGTGCCATGGGCAGGGACACCTTCCACTAGACCAGGTTGCTCCAAGCCTCATCCAGCCTGGACTTGGACAATTCCAGGGATGGGGCATCCACAGCTCCTCTTGCACCCTGTTTAGTCCAACATTGTGAATAGTTTTGGAGTCTATACATCCAAATGCTCCATACAACAGAAAAATGCAGCTACCTAATTTCTCAGGAGGATGCACACTGCTGCATTGAATGCAGAGCATTCCCAGATCTCATACATTAAGGGTATGACAATTTGTGAAACTATATTTTGTATGACTTTCACCTTATTAGCCTGACTTTGTTCAATTCTCCTGACATGTGAATAATAGATTCAGAATAAAACCTTTCAAAAGTGTGCAAGTCCCAGTAGCTGTCAGTGGCATTAAGACTTCTAGGCCTCTTAGATGTTGTCAAGACCGCACCTATGGTAAGAAGACCTCTGGATCTAAGAGGTAAAAGAATATCAAGAAATAGCCCAAATAAAATATATTTAAAATAGTGTGTTGCTAGGCAAGTTTTATTGGCCTGAATTGAGATTGCCACATGAATAAACAGTGCAAAGGAGTAATGTCATGGAAAAAAAAAATTCCATGTTAGTCCAATCCTGAGTAACCTGTCCATCACATATTCATCCACACACATTTTACATCATAGCAGATCATCATATTTGCTACAGGTGGGAGAAGAAAAACTTTTTTACAAATGCGTTAAAGTTTTTTTATGACAGTGGTGGACATGTACTAGTTTCTCTGTGTATGGTAAGACAAAGACTCTATTTAAAACACAAAGAGAGAATATCAAGCCAAGAAGAAAATTAAAATGAAATGGGTATGTGCAGATGTAAAAGAGTCAAGCAAAAGTGAAATAAAAAAACCCGTTAAGTTTCCCAAAGCTGTTAAAGGTATTAGTCTTGTCTGAGCTCTATTAAAAACAAACAAAAAAATTCAACTCAATTTCTAACTCTACCTGTTTACAAGGGTACAGTCCCAAATTCCCTCAACTAGGAGACTGATCAGAAAGTGGGATACGCACTTCTGATTTCATGTCTCAAACAATTTCCCTAATTCCCTTCAAACTTTTCAGCAGGTTTCTGGCCCAACATCACAGACAAAAATTTTAGTTAGGTGTTAGTCTATTTTTGGCATGTTTATGAATATATATATTCTGGATTATGCTTTTAAAGGAAGGCTGGATGTAAGTCTTAACATCCATGTCAATCTACAGGCAAGCCATGAGCTCACCCATAGGAGACTGGAAACCTTATCCAGGAGGTTAAACAACTGATGGGAAATTTTTAAGACACTAGGTTTTAACCTTGGCATTCAGCATGAGGGATTTTACTTTCCCTCTTAGATCAATTCTACCACCAAAACCTGAGTTGTTGAATTCTTTACAGATGCTGAAAGTATTATCACGCTTTTCTGTGTCTGGGGAACAAAAAAAGATTTCAGGAGAATATCTGTAGCTTGGCAATCAAGAGCAGTGTAACAAAAAATTAATGTCCTCTGAAAGTGTAACCTCACTGTAAACAGAAACATATCTACAGAGATTTTAAATTGCCATGCAGGTATTAAATACAGTATTATTATCCCATTCATCCAGACTGTTATTTCTGTTATAAATCTTACATCCAAAATCAGCACAGCTCAGCTTTCCAATTTGTACTTGGTTGAAATATAGCATAGCACACATTACTTCAAATTTCATGTATACGGATGAAAAGTATATATTTTTTTTCCATTGCTTATTCAAATTTAATCAGTTATTCATTTCAAAGATCAAGCTTACAAATGTCTCCATGTTTCAACAACTTCCAATTATTATTAGTTTCTAACTGAATTCAGTTTCCCTATCCCATAGCAGAAAAGATGATACGTAGCTACACTATGCAGAGATTAAAGTATCTCCACTACTCTGAAGACTTAGAAGTTATCTCCTCAAAGAAAGCACAATGGAGTTAGAATACACCGAGGTGTTCACCTTGCAGCAGCACCTGCTCTGTGGGTACCAGGTGATGCAGTGGGGGCTCCGGGTATGGGGACAAAATGAGGACACGCTGCTGAGCTGTCTCCTACCTCCTCTGCTCTACCCTGTCTATCTGCCTATGTCATGGGTGCATCCATCCAGCGTTATTAAACAGTGTTCTCAGTGGTGATAAAACTGAACCTTTCCTAAATATTTTGCTAAAGAAATAACAAAGAAACTCTCTGCAAACAGAAGGCTCAAACCACATGCAGAAGTCAAAGTATGAAAAGTGCTGACACCACCTATATCAGCACAGGTCCATGCAACAGCTAAAGATAAAGGATGAGCCTAGAGCCTACCTTGAGGCCCACATTAACACAGTCAGCATCCAGGATGTTGAGGATCCGTGAGGTCAGTCCATCGCCTTTGTCTCTGGCCAGCCAGCACTTACAGACAAAATTATACATGACGCCTTTGGTGGGCACGACGATGGTGAGCTCTTCCACCAGCCAGCAGCTCTCGGGGGTAGCACCATCGTGCCCCACCTGTGAGAGAGAGCAAGAAAAGACCTGCTGGTTAACAGGGATTTGTTCAGAGCAGAGAACCTGGTTGTGTGTTTTAAGCAGTGATGACGATATGACACTTGAGGACATGGTCTAGTGGGTACGGTAGTGTTGGGTTGATGGTTGGACTGGGTGATCTTATAAGTCTTTTCCAACCTTAGTAATCCCGTGATTCTGTGATGGACTAAGAGTGTAGACTACATACACCATCACACAAACCCCTTCCACAGTGGAATGGAGCGAGTGGTGAAATAGTTTGCGCCAATGCTGCCCAACAGGCCAGACATCAGTGTACATGGCAGCTGATGTGGGCAAGGAAGTTCAGGTCATTGGCTGCTGAGCACAAGATGCAGTGCCAGTCCCAAAAGAAAGCAAGGTAGACTGGACTGACTTACATGAAAATATGTCCTTCTTCTGCTCCTTTGACCTCTATCTACCAGTTTGCTGAACTCTGCACACCCATTTCTCCATCTTTCCAGCCCCTTCCACTGATGTTGCAACACTGAGAAGTGACTCTCCAAAGCTTCACAGCCAAATGGAAACCACAACTAGGCAATCTCCCACATGCATTATTCAAGCACTCCTTCCCTCACAAAGCCACATGTAGCCAACTGTATGTATCAGGCTGTTTCTCTGCTTCCAATCTCCTTGAACTGCAAAAGCTCCATGTTTGTATAGGAGCCAACAGATGGAGTTGACATCTGTAGTTGGTTGATTTTCAAGGACCACCTCCTCCAAACTCAAGAATGGTCCGTCCTGGAGAGCAGGAAGTCATGCAAGACTGGCAGGAAGACTAAATGGATGAATAAGGGTCTCCTGACAAAACTTAAACAGAAAAAGGAAGAATAGAAGTGTTGACAGCAGAGACAAGGGACCTGGAGAAATGTCGAGATACTGCCCACATGTGAAGGGATGAGGTTAGGAATGCCAAAGCTTACATGGAACTGAGTCTGGGAAGGGCCATGAAGGACAACAAGCAATGCTCCTACAAGTATATCAGCAGCAAAAGGATGCCGATGGTGCAAACTTCTCCAAGAAACTGCATGTGTCCTCCTAAAGATTGTGGGTAATTCATCCCAGGGCAGATTTGTAAGAACAATTATGTATCCCAGCTGATGTATGAAACTCAGTCTGCCAGTCATGCAATGAGCTATCTGTACACAAAAGGTTGAATGAGGGAGCTACCTACAGTTCATTATTTTCAGAGCAAATGTTGTTTATGTCGTCACTAGGAAAATGAGGTCCTTAGTTCTTGCTGGTTTTGGTTTTAGATTATTGGGATATTTAGGGTTGCTCAAAAAGTAATTTTTAACAGCAGGTTCATCTAGGGTAATATATCTGTGGTGACTGTTTTTCCCCCCAAAAACAAGTGATCTTTTTTATCTGACTGTCTCAGCCATCACTGCTATTAGGAGTATTATTACTATACTAATGTCTGTGCAGCTGCAGAAAATTACAGCTAACCACTAGGGAAATTCAAGTCTACAATGGATGCATTAATTCTCCGATTCCTGGCGTGTGAGGCGAATGGGAATATAACACTTTCCTTCCCATTCCCTCTCTGCCAGCTTGGCTGCCCTTCTCCAAACCCAAAACCCCTTTGAGAGTCTGCCTACATACTTTTGAGACCTGTTGCAGGATAGTGCAAATAAAGCTGTGGCGAAAGCTCAGGGTAATGGCTGAAGCAGGGACAGAGCAGCTGGAGGGAGAATTCTGACTAGCCCATTAAAGTCTGGTGCTCTTCTGGGTTTGTTACAGCCACCTCCTAAAGCATCATTCGAAGGCATTGCTAGGTACCAGACTTCCAGAGCAACCTTTCACTCCTTTGGTATCAGTGACTGTCTAGAAGAAAGGATCCTGCACATCCACTTGCCTTGGAGAACCTGCACACTAGCACATTTCCAAGGACTCCAAGAACAATGTTTTAAATTCTGGGATAAACTCATCTAGTGCTGTGTCTTCCTTATGGCTGGTCTTCTAGAGCAGAGCAGAGGGATTTGTCTTTCAAACCCAAGCAAATCTTTAGATAGACCATGCCAAAACGGTGAAGGATCCAAAGCCATGGCCACACCGTCAGCATAACCTGCATGTATATACCAATATCACAAGTTGTTTGGGCTGACGTGTTTGAACTAAGTTAGAATGGCAGAATTTCAAAGGCAGCTAGATCCTTGGGCTCTTTGAAAACCTTTGTAACTCACTCCTGCCTCCCATGGAGGGACTGTTGAGTACTTCACCAAGACTGAGCTGCACAATTTGCACCCAGCAGCTCACAGTCACATTGAAATTGAATGCAACAGTGGGGTAAAATGGGAAAAAAATTGAGTGGTAGATAGAAGGAAAAGATACCTCCCCCAAAATAAGATTTCTTGCTTATTCTGGAAGGTGCAGAGAATGTAGGAGACACCTGAGGGACTTTCAGGATCAAGTCCCTAGTCAGTGAGGGACTGGACTTGGAACACTTCACATCCACCACACTTTGTGCTGGTGATGGGGAAAGGCTCTGAACCAGAAGTGGTTTAGAAATGCAGATCAGCGCAGGACTCTTCTGATCATACCTGTGTCTCTCTACAGAAGCAGCAGTCTGGGAACAGAGACACTTTCCTTCATTAGGAGAAGGAATATTACAGCTTGTTTGAAGAACACAGTATAAAGTGCCTATACCAAACAACCTGTATTATTTATTTTCATGGCAAGGTGTCAATTAAAGTACACCAGTAGTAAATATTACATCTGTAGGCTTATGAGACAGGCATAAATGAACCCCTTTCAAATTACTTCATGTTCCACTGTTTCTGCTTTCACTAGAGTACATGTGCAGCAGGAGAATAATACCAAACTAAAAGTGCCATCACACCGCAAATCTTACAATCTTACTAAATCCTGCAGTCTGCTACCTAGGTTATACAAAGGGTTCCTGGAAACTTGATCCCAATGTTATGTTATTTGCACACGGAAACTCGTATTCAGAACTTCTTTCTTCCAGAAGCAGCCAAATGCCAAATCCGAGAACGAACTGTTCCTCACTTTTCCCAAGTCGATAACTAACAATTTTCTGCAATGTCCCTGAACACTGCAATTTTCTACAAGGAAAATATGGACTGATTCCATGGCAACCACAGCAGACTGGCACATTGATGTCACTGCTGGGATGTGGATCAGCAAGAAGAGACCTTCCAGCAGGAGCAGATGGCTCCTCCAGCCACGAACTGGCATTTTAAAAGTGAAAGGGACAAACGAGCAAGAGTTGAGGTAGACGCCTGGTGAGATCACTGAGGATAGGGATGAAAGGGTGCAAAAGAACATCACCCACATTGAAAACTATATGTTATTTCTTTTTTTAACTCTCTGCATTCCATTTGCAACCCTTAATATTCTTTCCCATTTGTAATCCTTTTCAATTTAATTATTTTCCTTGATTCTTTCTATTTGCGAGTGTTTTCTCTCTTTTCACCAATTCTCTGCCTCTTCCTCACCCTACTCACTGTCTTTTTTCCAGCAACCCTTCCTATCTCTTTCTTCATCCATCTCTTTCTGTCTCTCTGACACTGAGGGGTTATACTGGCTTTATCCTCCCTCTCTATCCCAGTCCATGGCTATTCCCATATGCACACAGTCTGGAAGAGAAGGATTTATGTACTTGCTTCACTTTCAAAGTTTGACCTAAAGATGGCTAGATAAAAAGTGACACTAAAACTCATAAAACACAGGCTCTTGGAGTGCATTAAGAAAATGGCTTGATAATAAACTAAAATATAGTATGGTTATTTCTCAAGGTGCCAGAATCCATTGCCTGAATAAAAGCTAATGGGAATGCTTCAGTCTATCAGCTGCTACAACAGGACATACAACTGCAGAGATTTTTTAATTAGTTAGGATTTCTCACTTTAT
Organism: Eurypyga helias; assembly: GCF_000690775.1. Lineage (NCBI taxonomy): Eukaryota > Metazoa > Chordata > Aves > Eurypygiformes > Eurypygidae > Eurypyga > Eurypyga helias. The sequence continues at coordinate 9,881 of NW_010231706.1, read as the reverse complement.
ATTCCTTTCACTCTTTCTGAATACACAGGCATGTGTAGGTTTACAAGTAGGTTTACTGCAACACAAGGCATGGGGTAAAAATAAAATTAAATAGACTCTTGAAGTCCTTGGATGTGGTGGGTTTCAGCTCTCGTGGGCTGGAGTAGGCTTTTGGGAGATAGAACTGCCATATGAAACAGGAATGATGTACACAAACACACTGGAAGATTCATGTGAAGTTTAAGCTCCATAATGGAAAGTCTATGCAAATTCTGTCTCCCTGAGCCATAGCAGAAAAAATGGCTCCTGTACTGAAATGTATTTGTGTACGTTACTTATGAACGATGATTAATTTCCTTCTCTATGCCTGGGTCCTCCAAGCTGTAAAAACAATTTCCATGTTTAGCTAGAAAATTACACAAGATGTGTTTCTCACTCCAGGCACAATTTATGAAACCCAACTGGAAGTAGTCTAAAAATCAATTAGGAAAAAGACTGATAGAGGACTGCATCCTAGGAACCTTCACTGCATTTGTGAATAACAGGCTTTGACTAAGAAAAAACAGTGTCAGAGAGGGGACAACATTTGAACATGTTAAAACTTTCTTATAATTCAAAATCATCTTCTGCCTCCCAAGGATCTTGATTTTGTGAGACGTAAAGCATACTTATTTTCAGGTTCAGACATGTGAAATCTCATTAGCACATCTTTGTTTACATTCCTTTCAGACACAAGTGCTAATAATAACAGGAACATGTGCCCTCTTTGGCCATGCATCTCATATGCCTCCAGCGCTTGGGCTGCATTCACAAGGTACCTCCACTTTTTTGATCTCTCCAACATCTAGGCCCCAAACAGAGAATTTCTCTACGGAGCCATCTGCAAACTCGTCTTTTCCTTCTGGGAGATCCAGCCACAGCCTCTCCGTCTGCACTTTCTGAGGACCCATGATGATGATGTACACGCGGCTGTCGGTGCTGGAGTCATATTCTGTGCCCGTTGTGACGGTGATGTGGTATGGGACCACTGCAACAGAGGTTTAATCATCAGAAAACCCACACGCATACACATTTACGTGAGACTTAAGAAAACCAGGGACACATCCCATCAGAGGGAGCAGTTGCATATGCTAAATAGCTTCACATTCCATTGAACTCCTTCAGAGAAGGGATAACCTCATGCTGCATTGGCCTACAAGTGTGCGTGAGAGACTACTTTCCCATATGCACTTGGGAATGAATTCTATGAGGGTTAATTTCCCCGGACAACCCTACTGTCTGCAAGGAGGTTTTAAGTCCAGATTTCTCCCTAATAGATGGCAGAACAGCAAAGGCATCGAATCCTTATTTACACCAAGCGACCTTCCTGCAGATGAGACTGGGCACCTAAATCTTAAATAGGCTATTAGACCAAAGCGATCTTACACTCACATTTCTATAAAGGCAAATAAATCTATGCTGACTCCAAGGTAAACCATCACTAACTGAATATCCCAGTACAACTGCAAACATTCCCTTTGTGCTTCATTCAAGGATCTCTGTGATCTATGGGGCAGCTCAGGGTTTCAGCATCCCTTTGCAAATCCAGGCAAACTATGAAGAATACTTGTATTAGAGGTAGGACACTCAAAAATGTCATACATTGCATAATAATATTGTTACAGGAAAAACCTTCAAGCCAAGGCTTGGGACTTTGCAGATTTTTCTGTGGTTTTCAGAAATTTCAGTTCAGCTGTTAAAAGGGAGGAAGTGCCAGACTACTTTCAAGTGCTCTCCCAAAGCTCATTTGGGTAAGCCAAGCGGGAGGTGCAGAATTAGACACTGAATACTCGTTTGATTTCTCAGAACATTTGTGCAGGGCTGTTCAAACCATTCTGACAAGACTCAGAGCTCTGAAGCTTGCCTCGTCACAGACTCGAAACTCAGCATGTCTTCATGGTTGCTTTTTTGATTAAAAAAAGAAAAAAAGGTTTATAAACCTTGGGGAAAAAAAAAAAATGCTTGACTTTCAAATCATCCAGGATTGACATTTAATTTTGCTTTATGATGACTAACAACATTATTTGGGTAGTGGTTGTACTAGAAATTCACATCAAGCTAAGTATATGTGTGCAATATCAGGAAAGGCATGCATTCATGCTGACCAGATCTTTTCTTACCTCTGTCCACAGGAGAACCCAAAGAGATTCATTCAGCCCCAGTTTGAGGATTTTTTGTACCAACACAAAATGAACTGGTGATTAGGCAAGGCTTAGTCTCCCTTTATGGTGTCATTTACATTTCAGTGTGTACATCAGCATAATGACATGCAATGCATTCTTCACAAGATAACCATTGGAGCTGCTGGTATTAGCAGGAGAAAGGGTTTAGCTGTAGGCAGGACAGATTTTACAAGAATGTGTTGAGGGGTCATGTTTAGAACAGCTCCAGAATCTTCTTTTAAATAAAGTATATTTTAAATAGGAATAATATTTTCTTTTATACAGATTTTACCCTGTTCTCCTGTGACAGACTGAGTTCACAGAACTTTCAACATTTCCTACTGTTGTATCCTCAAGCCAAAGTAATTGAAGCACCTATATAAAAATGAGAACTATGAGAAATTGTTAACTTTTCCCACTTTAAATAATGGATACAGAGACATAGAGTAACTCAATACCAGGCAGCAGGAAACACTGTTTGCTGTTCTTTTATCTAAGAACTAGAAAAGTGACCCTTTTTTTTATCTTCCCTCTCCATTGTCTCCCTCTTTCTTTGGGACTCCATAGCTCTACTTCTTCAAGCAAGGCAGGATGCAAAACCTGATGTACGTGGCCACAGCAGGACACCACAGGTCCTCCAGCCCATTTCCCTTTGCCCCTTGTTTCCCTAAATCTCTGGCACAGAGTTCAGGGCACGTGTTCCCACTCAGAGTGGGTTGGGTTTTCTTGGGATGTAGACCACCCAGGCCATCTCTTGCATGGAGTGGAGCTCCCACTTCAGACCCAAGCAGGTTCCTAGACAACAGGACTTTTTTCTGTGCTCCATCCTCACATCACCTCCTGCCCCTCAGAGATGTTTACGGTCTGAGCATGGAAGAGCCAGAACTGGGCTGCTCAGTCTGTCACTTCCTTTCCCAGGCACCTCCCAATACCACTTCCCCTAATCAACTTATTAACAGCTGGCTTTTTATCCAGCTCAGGAGGTGGCTGTCTGGCTTGCACAGCCCATCTTATCTGACGTTCCTTCAAGATGCAATTTGTTTAATGAGGCCATGCCACTGTGACAGAGATAGTGGTGATGACAAACTCCAGGACTCAGAGAAGGAAGACCACCCTGGCACAATGGGGATGATGGGGACTATCCCAGTTCTGCTGGAGATGAATTCTCATGGGAGATGCTGATGTTTTACTCATTATTTGTGAAACTACAAGGAATGCCAATGTGGCAGATGTTATCCATTTTCTCACCGCAGAATGAATATCAGCAGTAACATGGGAATAATTTATTTTTTATTTGAACACAATATGGGATTACAAAAGAAGCATTTCCCCAAGACACATGGGTTGCAGATCAGGTTAAACAATGTGCAGCATTATGTCTGCTTCAGAACCTGAATGTGTAGGACATGCAGCCCAGGTATCGCATCATGACAAGCTACTGTGCACCAGCTGAGCTGCAGTAACCATTAGCGTGAGTTCCCTTGGACCATGTCAGGGAAAGCTATCTTAAACTCCTAAGCCAAATTACATCATTTTACACTTGGCTTACCATGGAATTTTAAGGTAAGTTTAATTATTTTGCACTTGCTCTGGACTAAGAGCACATATACAGACAGTAACTGATAGCTGCTGCCCAGTTACTTGGTACAACACACTGTCTTAACCATATATCTAAAATCTTAACCTAAAGCTAAAAGACCCCATGTAGGATGACAGTGAACCAATTTAGATGATAAGTCATTTTCCTGGAACACAGAGGTGGTTAAACCAATGGTACATAAATACAGAGAAAAAAAGGCTGTGTGGTATTGAAGTTATAAGGAAATATTGATGGACTAGGGAAGTTTTCCACAACGGTTAACCTCAGCTAATGGACACTGATCTTCCAGGCTTTGTTCACAGCCAGGACAGAAAAAAACCTGCACAACTTTCCCACTTGATATTGCACACAGCCGAGCTAGACTAGCCTCCCTACATGGAAGCTGACCTTTGTAGACACAGGACAGAATATTTCACTTCTTAGATGCTGCAATCCAGAAACAGATTTTTCTTTCATGTTCAGCTTTGCTTTGTCTCAGGAACCTGAGCCTAAAGATTAAACTCTCCAGTAGAACCATGAACCATTTCCATCACTTATTTGAACAAAAACCTCAGTCCAGAGTTCATGGACTCCTTATCTTTCAGTGGCAGCATTTGCAGATCATCCTCTTCTGCCCAGGTATAAGACAATCCACATTATAGAAAAGAACACACTCACCTGAGTTCTCCCAGTCAAAGCTTGTTTTCTGAAAGCTGACTTAACTGTGCTCTTCCTCAGCTCCCTGTATCCCCCTCCCAACCCAACAGCTCCTGTGATGCAGCTACATCTTGTAAAGGAAAAAAACTGAAGGCTTCTAAAATTAATCACATTTAAATTCATATTAAACATTGCTGAGGCACTACTAGTCTGATCCTGAAAAGGTGAGACGGCTTAAGTGTAGAAAATAAGGTCTCAGGAAATTCAAAGTCTTCTTTGGAAACTCAGATCTAATATGTTCCATGAAGCATCATCTTGAGTAGGTCAGAGAAATACAGGAGGAGAAAAAAAAAAGCTGGTATCAGCAACAAGAGTTGCTTTAAGGAATCACATGGAAAAGAGCCTCTGATAATCCAAGGGAGGGTCTTTTGGCGACACCCCATCTGACTACAGTCCCTCTCACTGCAAAGAGCTTTGGATACTTTGAAGGACACTTCAGACAAAATTATAGAAAACTTGCATAAATTCTTCCCTGAACTCTATCAGCCCCTCCTGCTGAGAGTGTGGTGTCACTTGTCCCCACCTCTGATAAGCTGTCTGCAATGAAGTTGGTGGTGGAGGAGGAGGAAGAGGCAGCATGATTCTTCAGGTCAGTAGTTTCCTTGCTGAGGAGACCCTATGGGTGTTGTTGCCTAGCTCCTTACCCACATTTGCTGGGGTGGATGCACTCACCTAACTTTAGGCATCTAAGTTATAAGAGTTGGGATTGTAGTTACCCATAGAGGTACCCGGTGCCTTTTACCTCACCGTAACAGAAAACAACCTACCCCTGAATAACCACCTACATAATGATATTGTCACACTGTCCAAAACACCACTGTTTGGAGAACTTATGTCTGCCAGCAATAGAGAAGTAAATTCTGACCAGCTACAGCATCACAGATTTCCACAGGAGAGGAAGAAGAGGGTTGGAAACAAAAACTGAAGTTGCTGTGAACTTCATGGCTTATTCCATACTTTTAGCGTTGGAGAGCTATAGGAAAAGTGACAAACACAGAAGCGCAAGCACTGATCCAGCCTTTCCCCAAGGAAGGTGAAGGGAAACAATTTGCTGGTTTGCCTCTCCTTGCTCTTCACCAGGACAAACGCGACCTCTCAAGCACTGCAAGCCAAGGACACATGCATGCATGCAATCAAACACGGGGCTCGCTCACGTGACCCTTCTTCCGCTGCCTTGACCAAGCTGGATTTTTTCCTCTCCTTCAGGTTTGCATTGCTGTCCTGACTCGACAGGCTGAGAGACGAGTCGTCCAGGCTGTTTCGCTCGCCATCATAGCTCTAGTTTTGGAAGGCATGTACGGGAGGGTAATGTGGTTGAGTGCTCAAGTGCTGTCAGTGTTCCCACATGCCTCCAAGAACAACCTGTAGCTCCCCAGGTAGCTTTTTGCTCAGTGTGGCTCAAATAAATGTGACTTGTAATTTACTGCAGGTCATTTATTTACTCCATTCATAACCTTGACAGGCCATTTCGGATGCGTGTAATAATAAAAGAAAATATAACGAACCTAGCAGGTTAATGGTGTGTTGTGACTTTTCTCTGCTACGTGTGTGAGCAATAGCTGCAGCAAATTCAGATGGATGGGATGGTGCCAGATTTTCTTATCAGGGCACACACTGTGGTGTCAGACTAATTGACCTGGTACAGGTCAAAGAGCATAAGAGGAGGGTACTGCAAAGCTAAACGATATGAAACATCTATTGTATTTGGAGAGTCAGTGCAGAAGCATTCAGTGTCGTTGTCCAATAAATGTGAGGCTCTTACCACACTGACAGGTAATTAAAAAAACCCCAGTGATTAGCTTTTCCTCATTATGATTTAATATGAGCAACAGGGTAAGCGTGACCACAAGAATTCGTAGCACTGTCTGCTGCAATTTTAGAAGGGAGCATATGGCAATACTCATCCATGGTGTAACTCTTCTTACTTCCGTTCTGTTGTATTCAGGATGAATCTAGCCCAATTTCATTGATGATAATTTTAGTGGTAACTGTCAATTAAAATGTCACTGTATTTTGCAAAGTGGACTCCTTAAATGCAATAGACTTATAATCAGCTGTTTTATTATGCCTCACTGTATAGAAGCAAGAGAGGTCTATTAATCTCATTTGCTAATTTTAATTAGTGTATGTTCCTCGAATCTCAATTAGCTATATTAGTCCAATAAAGCAACTGAGAATGTGCAAGTAGAAATGGCATTTCTCTAAAAAAACCATTTGGTGCTTTGTGCAGTAGCAAAGAAACTGGATTTGTGTGTTTGGAACTGATGGAAGAAGTTGCTGAAAAGATAAACCAATCCAGTCCAGTGAGAATGAAGTCAAAGGACTGAATATTTTGGCTTGAGGACTTTGAATAATGAGACCTATAACTGACCTACTTTGTGGGCACCCCATGGAGAGCAACAGGGAAATTTCATAGAATCATGGAATGGTTTGGGTTGGAAGGGACCTTAAAGATCATCCAGTTCCAACCCCCCTGCCATGGGCAGGGACACGTTCCTCTATATACTCTACTGTGCATCAGCTAGGTGCTTTGGCTCTCAGCTGAAAAGTTTCACCTAGACTCCTAGATGTTCCTGTTGAAATTGCAGATTACAGAGCTAGTGATACTGGGTGGACAATGACCATATGGCCAGCACTTGTCTGAAAATCACAAACTCATTTTGGACAAGTCAAAAAGCCTAAGTCCCTAATGACCTGTCTTGGACTTCAACTAGATATTCAGTCATTAGGATTGGGATCACATCTTTCAGCCATACCGTACCTGCTCATAAAGCGTACGCTCTATCTTTTTGTCCTCTTTCTTTTTGGAGAGCCAGCGCTCACACAGGAAAATGAACGACTCCTCTGTGGTCTCATCCAGGATCTCTACTTTTTCCAAGAACCAGTCAGGACTGAACATGCTATTGTCGTGACGAATCTTGATCTTGTACAAAATACCAAGGTCCACAGCCTGTATAGTAAAGGTATCCTCCTGCAGAGTGTTCAAGAGCAGTTGCTTCTGTTAATAAGCTCTCAACAGGTTGCCTACTGGACAAAAGCAAACGGAGACTGCAGAGCACAATATGCGTTCAAATTCCATCTCACATGACTGTGTTTGGTTAAAAGCTTTGCAGCACACTATAGAAGCATCTCTGTACGCTAAAGCCATTCTGCAGGGAAGTGTTTTGAAGCCTGCTTCTGCTGAGGGAAGCTGCACAAAATTTCACTTTTATTACCAATTACAATATAGAATTCCTGGAATTTTACATCCTGTTTTTTAAGTGTAGTTAAGACTTCCCTTTCTAATCCAGTTAGATTGGTATAAACAATCCAGATTATACAATCTTTGCCATCATTATATTTTAGTCTCTCCATCTGAGGCTGTGAAAATAACTCACGGACTGACCACCAGGTACCACTTTTGGAGTCGTTTTGTCAAACATAGCTGCAGTTTAAGTCCCATCAGTTTATTGTGCTCTGCAGTGAATACAATATACACTATGTACGTGCAAATCAGTTGAGCAGAGGCTACAGGAATGAGAGGCCTCATGCCTGTGTGCTCTCAAATCTGCAGCTAACAATTCAAGAGAGTTTAAATGGACCAAGCTCATAATTTGCCCATCAGTGACTTCACAGAAATACGTATCCATTTGCTGTCGTGCCTGTCAGCTGTAATACCCAGCTGACATTCCCTAAAAAGCATTTTAAGAGGTAATGAACATGGTAAATGGAATCAATCAACTCATTCCTCATAGGAAAACTCAGACTAAAAAGACAGTCATGGATTTAGTAGGTTAAAGACTGAGAAACAGAAAGTGGTATTAACCCATTGCATTTGTACCTGTCCTCTTTCAAACTTGTTGAAGTTGGTTTCAGATTTGCTGAGTTTTCTTTCTCCTGTGTCCCCCAAATCTCCATAGATATTTAGGAAGACGTTAGCATCTGTCCCAGCACCATAGATATCTCCAGTGAACACGCTTATCTTGTACGTGTGCACTGCAGAAAGAAACAGGAATGTGATTTCTCACCAGGTGAATTATCAAGGCCAATCTTAGATACCAAATTTGTCTAAGAAAATGGTCCCCAAGCTTTTTGTTCATCATTCACTTCTTAGAGGTTTAAAATCCCATATGCTTTATCCTTCCAGGCTTTTGATAATAATCCAGAAGTTGAGGAATCAGTGGGCTGAAATTTGCTGACTTTCTTTTTTTCCATCCAATCAATCCTGTGTAACACTTTGATCACACAGTGCGCAGTTAAAATGCAAAGGCTCATTATGGTTATTACTGGATGTGATGTTGATCGAGGTGAGGGAACTCTGCACCTTTTCATACTGAGGCTCAAGGGACACACATCTGAAAACAAGTGATTGAGTGTTGTGAATTCTTAATACTCCATCTTCCATAAACAAACCCCAGCAATTCAGATGTGCAATTACTAGCAGAGTTAATGGCATGTATCTCTATAAATTCCCTAAACAGAAAGAGAATGGGTTTCTGGGTCCTTTTGCTGAGACAGTATTTAATTAAGGAAGTGATGTAGCTATACTGTTTAAGTACCTTTTCTCTTTAGCTTGTTCAGTGATGATCCAATAAAACCTCATCAAATCTTTAGTAATGTGCTTTACTAAACCTGTTAAATACTTTTATTTTTATTTTGCTACACTTTTCCCAATTACACAGGGAAAACAAACAGTTACAGAAAGCATCCTCTCCAGGAAAACAATTAGGAACGGTACAAGCCTCTGATTACCCTGCTGGCATATGAGCCCTAGAGAGTGACTCCTTTCATATCTTAGGGTAATACAAATGAGGAAGAGGACAAAGTTAGGATTCTTATTTGTACATTAACAGCTTCAAAGACAATGTATATACTGTCTCTTTCTTCTGTATCTATCTTTTCCAGTAAAACAGGGCCTATCCTGCTTCATATTCCCTGTAAGATTTTCACTGATTTCTCTAAGAAATGGATCATGACCACTCATCAGGCTAGGTGCAATGCCCTCTTTTCTGGTTTTGCTTGCCAGTTTTAGAGACTTTCAGGACTACATATAATAAAGCTAATATATAAAAGATGATCCTAAGAATACCACAAGCTGATTTTCCATGGCTGCTATTTATACTTTGTCACTGCCCAAGATGTATGAAGGCTCACAGAGATACAGAAGATACAATTCCTGTCCTAGATATTTTATATATAAAGCAGTTCACAAACTTAGCCCTACCTCCTAACCAAAGAAACCTCGAGTTATCCCCAATTCCATAGATTGTAAAACTTGTTTTAAGGCTTTGCCTTTAGAAGGAAAAAAAGAGTCATCCAGGTTAGCTAACACGTTGTAACTAATACAAAGTAAAGTAACAGAAGCCAGTAAGTTAAAGAAAATATCATGCAGGCATTTAGCAGTCATCACAGAATCACAGAATGGT
>NW_010231705.1:8951-9373 GCF_000690775.1 Eurypyga helias | reverse complement strand
GGCTCAGACCCCACTTCACACCGTGCTTCGTACGGGAGAGCCTGCCCCGAGAAAGCGGCTCGGGGAAGGAGAGGGAATAGGGAAGGAGAGGGAACGGGCTGCCGGATGCTGGATGCTTGAAATGGGAAACGTTTCTGATACAGGGAGATCTGTGTATAACCCAGGACATTTTCCATTCCCTCCGGGGGTTGGAAGAGTCCTGCGTGTCCCCAGCCTGGTGAAAACGTAAACCCTCAGCAGCCGCTGGACGGGAGTTTTGTGTCTCTGGGTTCAGACGGTTCAGTTTAGGCCCCGACGGTTCAGCTTAGGCTCCGACGGTTCAGCTGGAGCAGTTTATGATGCACAGGTTCTCCCCGGGCTTACTAGGAGCTGGGCTGGGAAGACCAGGATCGAAGCTACAGCCGTGGATCAGCTTCACTTCC
>NW_010231705.1:8317-8911 GCF_000690775.1 Eurypyga helias | reverse complement strand
CGCTGGTGCTCGCCCTCGGCGTGGCCAAGTGGAAACCTGCGCCGATTACCCGTGCGACGAGCTGGATCCCCTTCTCCATCGGAGACCTGAGCTCGGGCTTCTCCGGCAGCGCTGCTGCTGCTCGGGCTCTGAGAGAAGCTGCACCCCAGCAAGGTAAGTGCTGAGCTGCCTGCTTATGGATTCCCCGATGCTGAAAGCAAATCGCAGCAGCAGCATTTCTCCTTGGTACTATTTCCTAACACTGTTTCCTAATAGTTATTTATTGCTGGCAGCTGCTTGCTCCTTCCTCTCTCCCCTCGTGCCATCGGAAAGCTCTGAACTCCCATGTAGCCCTGAATATGCACCCCGGCAGACCGAAGGCAAGTATGTCACTTCTCTGCCCCTTCCCATCTTTAATCCCCACGCAGATTTCAGCAAAACCAGCTGAAATGCTGAAAAGGTGTAAAATTACAGCGAGTCCTGCTCGGGCTAAGCCCGTGTGATTGAGAAAAGCTCCGACTGCCTGCGAGGACAAATCCTAAAAAAACACTTCCCTCTGAAACATAATCCCCCCGCACATCCCCCCCGTCCCTCTCCGCTCACCCTTGACTCCCT
>NW_010231705.1:0-8122 GCF_000690775.1 Eurypyga helias | reverse complement strand
TAGCAGCAGGACCTGCTCCTGGAGAGGAGCCCAGAGCTGTGCCGGGCAGGAGCAGGGTGTCCCACCAGCACCCTGGGAAATGGGTTGGCGTCTGCCACTGCCGGGGTGGGGAAGGTGCGTGGACGGGGGGCCCTGGGAGCCCTTCCGCTCTGCCCTTGCCCACCGCCCCAGCAGCTCCAGGTGCGGGAAGCTGGGCTGTCCCACGTCCCCCTGCCTCCCCCCAGCTGACGCTGCACTGGGATGGCCAAGTTCCGCTTCTCCGGTGCTGGGGAGTGCCTGGAGGTGGTTCTGCTGCTGCCACGGGCCTCGTGGGTGAGGCACAATTATTGGCTTCTCTGGACTATTCTTCCATGTCTCCAAGACTTGGATTTCGATCTCGAGCAACTGGAATAGTTTTCCCCTGGTGTAAAGCCTCTCAGTAGGTAAAACCGATTTTGCCAACTGAGAGAAGACGTGAATCAAGGTTCTTTCCATCCCAGGTTTCTCCCTTTTTCAGCACAGCTTTGATTTCCACAGGGTTTGGCAGCGAGGTCTTGAGAAAACAGCAGCTCGTCGCTTCTGAGATGAACTCCCATCTTGTTTTGATCTCACGTCCCTGGACCAGGGGGGAGTCTCCCGGCCAGCCCTGTGCCCGTCGCGCAGCCAAGGCAGCAGCGGAACCGCTTACCTGGGCACCCCCTGGGACAGCTCAGCATTGCGCTTGAAGCATTTACATAGTGCAGCCTTTTCCTCCTTCCTCATTTCCAGCAGTTTCATCCCCGGCTACCGACGGCTCTGCCTGCAGCTCCCGGCACCGCCACGCTTCCCAGGCTCAGGGGGCCGCTCCGTGGTCTGTCAAACCCCGGGAGCCCCCGTCCTGGGAATCAGGTGGGTCGACTCACCCTTCTCCGCACGTTCCAGTCCTTTCTTGTCTTTGCTGTCACAGTCTCATTTCAGCCCCAAACCAACCAAAATCACAAGCTTGAAATGCCCTTCTCAGTGCAACATTCCCAGTTTTCAGAATCCTTTGGCAGCGGATTTCCCTGGCCCTGTGCTGAGCTTTAGCGGGGTTGATGGGTGCCGGGGGCTGGCGAAGAGAGTTCAGCTGGTGATACAAAGCCAAGCAGGACGTGAACAGTCCAAGTAGCTGAACTGGGAAAAGAAGGGTCTGTTTCTGAGCCCGGCCCCAGGCTGCTGCGTTCTCTAGTCCAGTGACCGCGGGGGGTGTTTTCAGCGGCAGCGAGACCGGGCGGCGCTGAGGGAAAAGCGAATCCAGCACGGTCTGCCTGGGCTCTCAGACGTCCAACGGAAACCAAGAGGAACCCCGTGCTCCCGGCTTCTGCCAGGGCCTGGTGCTTGCAGCTCCCGCCAGCAATCCTCCCGCTCCGGGTGACGGGAGAGAGACTCTGCAGGGTCCGGAGCAGGACCTGAGGAGCTCAGCCGGCGAGGGGCTCGGTTAGTAATCCACAGCAATACTGGGGACACCAAATGGTCTTTTGGGCTTCTCTGCGCTGTCGTCCAGTCGAGGCTGAATCTTCCTCAACAGGTTGCGTCAGCTGTGACCCAGAACCGGTCACCTTCAAGGGGTGTGAAGAAAGAGAGGAAACGGTGTTTTTTCTGCGTGTTGCCTCCAGTTTTTTACTGAATACAAATTAAGCCTCAAGGAACTGACATGTTTGAAAGGGACCCCCCCTCGCCCAACTGCAGAGAGTGTGGAGCATCAGTGTGGGGACTGAGGTGCCATCCGAGTCCGGAATGTGGGTCTGGGCTGCGTTCCGGGTCCGGAGCGGTCCCTGAGGACCTCAGCCGGCGAGGGGCTCGGTTAGCCATCCACAGCAATACTGGGGACACCAAATGGTCTTTTGGGCTTCTCTGCGCTGTCGTCCAGTCGAGGCTGAATCTTCCTCAACAGGTTGCGTCAGCTGTGACCCAGAACCGGTCACCTTCAAGGGGTGTGAAGAAAGAGAGGAAACGGTGTTTTTTCTGCGTGTTGCCTCCAGTTTTTTACTGAATACAAATTAAGCCTCAAGGAACAGACATGTTTGAAAGGGACCCCCCCTCGCCCAACTGCAGAGAGCGTGGAGCATCGGTGTGGGGACTGAGGTGCCATCCAAGTCCGGAATGTGGGTCTGGGCTGAATTCCTGGCTGTTGGTGGGCTGAAGGTGCCATCCGAGTCTGGAATGTGGGTCTGGGCTGCGTTCCTGGCCATCGGCCTGCTGAAGCCCAGGAGAAGCCCCTTCCCGGGGCAGTCTGAATTTCAGGAGAACCGCAGCCAATGAATCCCTCCAAGAAGAGGGAGCACGCGACACCGTGCCGGTCGCTGTGCCCCAGGCCCCCTTTCCAGATGTTTCTGGAGAGCTGTACGGGGGGAGATGTGGAGAACCACCGACATGTCTGGTTGAAGCGGGGACAGGGGACAACGCCGGCGGGACGCCCGCCGGCAGACGTGGCTGGAGGCGGGTTGTGAAGGGTGTGGATGGGGAAGATAAGAACCGTGTTTGATGCAGGGGGAGGTGAAGAAAGACTGAGAAATTCGTAGGAAAGTGGAGAGGTGGAAATGATGAGCCAGGACAGTGGCAGAGTTTGTTCTGGACAAGAGGGGAACAAGATTTCGTCCGCAGAAGCCAGAAAAAGAGGTGGTGTGGCTGATGCTCAGCATAAAGGAGGAGCTGGATGTGTGATTCAGCTGGCAGGGGGTAAGGAAAGGCTGGATCTTTCCTAGATGGGAAAGGAAAATGTAACTCCCGAGGCTACTGATGCAATTACCAGAGTCATTGAGAAAAACCAGCAAGAGGTCAGGGAAAGCAGCATCCTTTCGAGGCTGAATGACGCAAACCTGCACATTCTGAGAGCCGTTTCTCACAGCGGAGGAATCCTTTGTGAGCACAACTGCCGTAGCTGTGATGGTGAGAGACAAGCAGCTAATGACCTGTGGAAAATGCGTGAAGGACGGCTGAGAGAGGGGCCAGCACCAGGGATACGAGGATAAATGAGGTGGTAGAGCTGTAGCTGTAAGTACAGGGAATGTTTACTCAAAGCCAGGTGTGTTAACACCCCTGAGACACAGCCGCCGCACATGGTGATGCCAGAGGTGGGGAGTAGCACTCGATGCCCCGGAGCACGCGCTGCTCTTCGGCGACGACCAGCCTACGGCTCCCCGGGCAGCCAAGCCCCGCCGGCACACAAACCACGGCACTCGGGCTTGTGCTCCAGAGGTGCTCTTTATCCCAGGGTTAACAGCAGGGAAGAGGCTTCGTAATCCAACGGTGTAGCAGGAGGAGAGATTCCTGCAACAAGAAGGGACAAATAACATGGAAATTTCCTGTCTTGTGTAAATTCTTCTGCCCTCCCCCCTTTTCCTGCCTCTGCAGTTGCTCTCCAAGTGCTGCGGATAACGTGGCCATGCAGGAAACTCCCCACCTTACTCGCAGCTGCACAGTGGCTCTGGCGAGGCCCGCGGAAGGCGTCTGGTGCGGATCTCCATGAGCACGGTTGTGACAAAGGGCCCGTGGGCTCTTGAGGACCCGTCGGTGTTGCCCCGGGTTGGCTCTGCTTGCCGGAGCGCACACGAGCCGGAGGGAGGCCGGGCCCCGCGTTACCCCAGGCATCCGCCTGCGTGCATGGATGTTCAATCTGGTGCCGACGTGGGACGGCGTAACGCAGCGCCGGGCTGCCCCAAAATCCACACCCAAGGTTCCTCTGCTCGTTGGAGCATCGTGTGACAAGTGTTTCTGATATTGCGATATGATCGCAGGTCCTGAGAGCACAAACCGAGAGCGGCGGCCTCGGCGCTCGCTCCCTTCAGCTGACCCTGAAGGCCCGGGCTGCCCCGCTTTTTGGGGAGCAGCTGCTTGGAGACAGTTTGATCTACCTGTATCTCCCCATCATCCCGATGTCGCCGAGGCAACGCGGTCCCCGGGGAAGTGGGATGTGTTGCCATGGCAACGCGATGCGCTCAGCTGCAGCCACTGCCGCCTTCCCCTGACCCCACGGAGGGAGAATTTGGCGTTGCCGGAAGCACCGAGCCCCACGGGGGATGCGGGGTCGGGGTGGCTGCAGGATCACGGCGAGGACAGACACAAACGTGTATTCGTAACCCCAGTTATGGTGTTTGGAAGGCTCTGGCTGCTGCTGCAGCAGCTTTGCCGGTGCCCGCGCAGGTGCACTGCTCTGAATGGAATTATTTATGTCACATCCCTTCATTGCTCATGATCACACGTTTTCCTGTACAGTTAAATTATGAATAATCTGGGCAGGATACATTTTCGTGATGTTTTCACTCCTATTTTGGATGTATCGATTCGGCAGGTTCTTTCAGTTCAGACTCCCTGACAGCTGGGCCAACGTAACGAGTATTTTTAAATAACGGAACACTGAAAGGAGAAAGAGGGAAAATATTGGACTGTCCGTAGGAACTGATGACAACTCCTTTTCCAGAAATTGTGGGGAATACTGTATCACTCTCCTCTGACCTTCACAGAAGAAGTTCAGGGCTGTTTTAGCTCTTGTTCAGCGGAAGTTTCCTATTTCTCCAAGGCAAGGACTCACTGTTTGCACATCAGCAGCTTCCACTGGCCAGCAAGGCCAGGACCCTGCTGTGTCAGCTATCACCAGGCCGAGAGAGCTCTCCTAGAGCTTGTGAGGTACTGAGGAAAGGCTGGAAAGGGATGGATCATGGAACACTGCCAAGAAACGACGGAGCCCGTGAGCCCCTTGGAGCCAGCTGTGGATAGGAGCCGTGCTTGGGGCACATCCTTGGACCTCTCCTCTTCTGGAGCTGCAACACCACTCAAGTATAAGGGCAACAGTGTTGTTCAGCTTTCATAGCGTAATTTATTTGGAATAACTGCCTTTGAAAGCAGGTGACAATGGAAATTATCGAAATATGAACCTACAGTGAGTTTTTTGGAGTAGGGAAGAGCTTTTCCCCATCAGCCAAGGACCAGGCTGTGACTCTGGGGTGGCTCCGGGATGCACGACCCCCATGTAATCACTTCAGCCTGGCTGAGGGAGCGGGAGGAAGTGCTGCCAAGGGGCAAAGGGTACAGTAAGGACACGATTAGTCGCTCACTGCCACCGTTCAAGATTTTGCAAAAGCAGAACAAGCCCTTTTGTAAAAGCTTGGAATTTCTACAGTACAAATCAGTAAGTATGAAAGTAACTCATGTCATCGTTATGAAAATAGAGAGAGTTCGTTATTAAACAGCTGTTAGTGAGATGATGGAGTGTAACAAAGAGGTTTCCATCGTTGAAAAAGACTTGTTTAATTAAAAAAATTAGAATAATGCCTGACTACAAAGCACAATCCCTCATAAACCCCTGTTGAATATTTATTGGTTCAGCATTGCCTGTATGCCCCAAGGAAGGAGATGGAGATTGGAAGCCTTTCCCAGGGATTTACAGGATAACTTAAAGAAGGATAATGTTTCGAACTGCCGAGCACTGGAAGGGTTTCCGGAGCCACTCAGAACACAGACACCCGTGGATGGAGGTTCCTGTGGTCCCACCATCAGCCTCACCCACCGTCTGACCTGGTTTTATGGGTATGAGGTCGCAGTGCCCACACAAGGAAAAATCTGGGAGGTAAACCTTGCCAGCACAGCGGTGAGGGAACTGAGGATTATCCGGTGTGGACACTAGATGTCAATGGAGAGACACCACCAGCCGCAACACAGGGCTGCGCTCTCCAAAGCCGGGCTCTCCTCCTTCTCTAATCCAACCCTTTTGGGCCCATACCCTTGGGAATTAACGTCAAACCCCTCTGGAGAGGCACTGTACGCGGACACCCATCCAATCCGTTTCTGACACAGACGTGGTTTCAGCCGGAGCTGAAGGCAGCAGGCGTTTCGCAGCCCTACAAACCCACCGGTTTTTCGCCGAGACCGACGACGAGGGCTCCAAACGTGGCGAGGTGGCCTAACGATCCTCTGCCTGGGGTGCCGGACCCCCTCTTCCCTTGAACGGAGACATCCAAGCTGCAGCCAGACATCACATACTTCTATAAAACGTAAACACTTTAACTGAGTTGGAGAAAATAGCCTGGAAATAAGAAGTTTCGTGTCCCCATTATCCTCCCCCGTGAGGTATAATCCTCCCGCAGCGTTCTCACGATGTGCGCCGAGCACAGCCTGTGGGGAACGACGGGAAGGTGCAATGGGAACTGCTTACTGGTTTCCTCCGGAAAGTGGTTAATGGAGCAGCGAGCTGTGCTCTACGTTTAATTACAGCAAGGTGTGAGACACGGACACAGCATTCAGTGGACAAAGGTGACCACAGAAGATGTGGGAAGAGGAGCTGTAGCCACAGTGACAGCGAATCGTCGGAAGCGCTCCATGGGCTGGGTATGGAACGCTGGTACCCTGAGCTGCGCTGGGTGGAAAGGCGAGAAGGTGGGGCGGGAAGGGACAAGAATGCAGGTACAGTCAGAAACAACCCGGGTTTGCACAAGGCTCAAGGAAGAAAGGCGTTTCCGAGCTGTGTGAGACACACCCCTTAACGAACTTCTGCTTGAACCGGTTCTGCTGGAAAAGGCGGAGAGAAGTTGATCCTCCGGGCTGAGGTTGCATTGGATGACCCTCGCGTGCACCTCAGAGTGGCTCAGGGCTTCTCTGACATGGCAACCGTGAACCTGACACCACGGTGTCGCTGGGGGGGTTCAACCAGACGGTCACCCCACCTGTCATACGTCGCAGAGACGACTTCTGTACAGACCCACGCACGTGCCGGTCCACGTTGCAGGCATGGCGCGGCTGACACGCCAGACGACTTCTGTACAGACCCACGCACATGCCGGTCCATGTCGCAGGCACGGCATGGCTGACACGCCGGGAGATTTCTCTTTCCATCCAGGGAATGGCGAGGACAAACGGTTTGCAAAATCAGGTATTTTAAAATCGATGTGTTCTACTGCCCAAAAAATCACAGTTGTCGCCGACAGAACTGGTGTTTTCTGTGCTCACAAACCGAATCAGGCCACGGAAAACGTGGACATTTATGCTGATGTTTCGCCTAACATGACACTTCGAGGTTTATCAACAAATGCAGCCAAGTATCTTCCCAAGAATTGGCCAAAATGGGTTTTTTTGATGGACTAAAGGTCGTGGATAAAGAATGGGATAAACCGTGGTGTAAACCAGCCTGAACGCGCGCGTCCCGCCACCTTGGATGCTTTTTATTTTGCCCACTGACCTTCAGGAGGAGGCTGAGCAGACCTCGGCTGTTTGCTTTCCTCTGGGGCTGAGGGGTTGACGTGGACATATAAACGTCAGACAGCTAACGCCATGTAGCTCTTCAGAGACTTAATATTTACTGCTAACACACTTTCTCTTGTAAATAACCAGATTTATATCCACAGGCACAAATGAGGGAAAAGGATCAACAAACTTCAAGAGCTGATACAAGAGCTGCCTAATGCCAAGAGCACGCAACGGTCAGGTGGCTGGCTGGCGTGCAAGGGAGCGGGGAAGAAAAATCCGTGTATTCCCTTGGAATTACACTTTCTTCCTGGGAACCTACTTGCCAATGCTTTTTATTCTTTACAGGGTTTTTTAACCTTTTCACAGCATTTTTTTACTGTTCACCACCGGCAGTACCTTCAGCACCCAGGAAGCAAAGGAGCGATCTCATCAGCGATCTCAGTGCTGGGGGGGACTAACCAAATGCGGCTTTCCCGTGGATCGGAACCGTTTCCCTGTACCAGTTCTATGGGTAGCCCAGTGAAACGTGCTCTTGCATTGGACCATTGGGAAGACAGCATGGTAGGAGTGATAAATGAGAAGTCAGCCCCTTCGGGGAGAAGGGAGCGTTGTGCCTGCTGTAGCGAACACAAACGAGGGGGGACGCCTTCATCCGACGTCTCCAGGTAAAGTGATGAGATGTGGCCGGTCTCCCTCCTGTGCCTGTTTCAAACTGGGTTTGTGCAGACGCAAAAACTCTGGGAGCCCCGTGGCAAAGAACGTCTTCTACCAGAGGTGGGTGCCAGGAGATTCCCAATGGGCCCCCCTCACTGAGAACAGCCAGTGGAAGCCCTGGATGGGGCGTTCTGGGGTCCGCAGCGGCTCTCGGTGCAGCGGCGACCTGCAGACTGTCCCTGAGTGCGGCGAGAACCACCCGGGTGAGACCCTCCGACACACGAGGGGGCAA
>NW_010231704.1:16130-23531 GCF_000690775.1 Eurypyga helias | reverse complement strand
CAAACTGTTCTGGGATTCTATGGAAAAGCTCTCTAAAGAGCTACTGATCTCTAGATTCATCCTTGCTCTGTTTGGAGACTCAGAAGGAGTGTGGTGACCGGAATCTTCGGTAAGGCTGTGGATCCCCCTGAAGAGGGTGTTTCCGGCAGCCATGGTCATTCATTGTGCAGGTGTAGTGTCCAAGCTGATAGTCTCCCTACCCATTTCAGAGTTATAGTGATGGAGCCTGCTATGCACAAGAGCCTTGAGTGCCATGATCCCGAAGTTCTGAACCTAAAGTTACAAGCAGAGGCCTTGGATACCCGGAGATCATTATTTACAACAACTAAACAACAGGTATTCACACAGGAGTTATTCTGCAATACTTATTGCAACGTACATGTACCCTGTCCTGGCCAGAATTAACTTTCAAGTACGGGCAAGGCCTTCTCTTAGGCTTGTGGGAATTGCGAAAACATCCAGTAAAGGTAATTAGTTATAAAATAGGCATTGGCTTCTCTTTTTGGTTTTGGTTTTCACAAGCATTTTGTGAGCTAGCATGAAACTCCCTGTATTTTCAAAGGAATAGTAAACCTTGTGAATTCTTCTGTGGCAGTGTTCACCCAGGTATTTATACCAGAGCTTTTGATGTGCGTGCTCTGAAAATTGTTGCGGAATCAGCAACTCAGTGAGCACTTGAAACGTAAATGACGAAGTCACTCTGAACAGTGCTCATAGCATTACAGATGTGTTATTCCTCCACAGCCTACTGGGTCACACGGATGTGCATGACTTTCGCAAATAGAGCACAAAGACAACCGTCAAAGACCTAAGCCTACACATCCCCATTTTCCCGGGCCGTGGCCATCACTAGCTTAATTACCACGGATTCATCCTTCAGTGTACATTAGCGCTGATATCTAAAGCACCAGGAGGGTGAAGTTCCCTGTGCATTTTGCATCAAGTTTCAAATCAATGTTGTGTTTGCCGTTGACATTTCAATGGCAAGAACACCGCCCTATTCAAAGCATGAATTTTGGCACTGTCTCATTTAGTTAATCCTTTTAAAAAATGCTTAAACATCAATGGTAGTATCTGGCTCTGCATGCATGATTTCTGGGCAACTACTCAAAACTTACTAAGCAATAATCTTTTTGTTTAATCATTCACTGCAAACGTTACATAAAATGAACTGATAACAGAGTCACAAGACTCTTTCTTTCACTGGTATTGTACATATGATGAGACTTGGAAAAGTTTTTGAAGGCTAAGCAGTGCAAAATTAAATTTGCTGCTGCTGTGAGAGACAAGAACTTTTTTCAGACCAGTGGAGTTAGATCTCCTGAAGTCACTAGTGTGCCTCTTTCCATGTGAAATAGGATCATCTTTTGGAAACCCAGGTACTGAAGGATCCTACATAAGCTTTTAGGGAGCCTAACCAAGAGGAAACACTTGTGTAGTGTCAAAAACTTAAACCAGTTCAAGAAAACCCTCATTGCATACCCACTGGGAGAGGCTCCTGGGTCTGAAATGAGGCAATGCTGCTGCTCTGAGGCCCTCAGCAAGTACCTACTAGGGGCTGGATGGCAATACCCCCTAGAGAGGTGTTAGCAGGTGACATACGGAAATGCACTGGCACGGCTACGTGCTCTGCTGGCAGAGATTCCTCCTCTCTGTCTCTGTGTCGTGCACTTAGAAGTCGTGTGATTCTTCTGCTTCCTTGTTTTTAGTTCCCGTTTTCTTCTTGCTTAAGACAACCTGGTGCCCATGGTTTTGCAGGTGTCATCACTTTCTCCCCACGCGACCTGCCCTTCGTGCCTACGGGTCAGCCGCAGCAAACCTTCCCGCTGGAGAATCCTGCTGCAAGCCGTGTTAAGCAGGAACCAAAAGCAACGTTTGCTTTGCAAGGAGACATTGCAAAACAAAGCGGTATTCATTTAGAGGAGGCAAAAAAATCAGTAGAAAACAGGTGTGACCGACAGACCACTCTGCAAAAATCAACGCTGTATTTGGTCAAAGCGTTGGGTTGTTTATTGTGTAAGTATAAAGCACTTAATTCAATAGAAACCAGTCTGGAAAAACAGGAAAGAAAGAATAGACTGCTTTGAGGTAACTCACCATTCAGCAAACACCGGAGGGTTGTGGCCAGACATGCCAGAGCTGCCACCTTTGACTTTCAGCCCTCTAGCAATCGACCTAGGAGCCTTCCTTGAACCAGGGAACCTTGAACCAAGGCAGGAGGGCAGTCCGTGAAGGGACCGAGAAAAAGGGGATGAGGGAAGCAGCTAGTTGGGCCCCTTCCTCTCCAGGTACTTTTTGTGGGGGTGTGAAACTGAGCAGAGAGATGATTTTCTTCTTGGGAATACTGAAGATACTAGGTCTGTTGGTCAGTATTCCCATAGGCGCTGTAGTTTTGCTTATAAATGCTGCAAAATTGACATTTTTTTTTTTTCCAGAAAGCTGGGTAATCCACACGTACCGCTGCTCTCAGGCATCTGAGCATCAGGACTGTGGGTACCCGACTGTGCAACCCATAACATCAGTCGGTGGAGAGACCTACGGCCCCACGCTCAGCCCCAGAGCAGAGCAGCTCCACCCCAGGAAAGCTCAAGGCCGTGAAGGCTGACACCCAGGACACCGCGCTGCCACGTTTCAGCGGAGTAGCTCGCCCTGTCGTGGGGACGGCACGTAGGTGGTTGTAGCTTTTGACAGTTTTCCTGTGTGTGCTGTTAAAGAGGGCTGGCTATTTTTGTTTACAGGCATTCTGTAGACATTTAGTGTTTTGAGGGTCTCCAAAGTATTTTTGGTTGAAAGGTTTTCCACAAAGCAAGGTTTTTTCTTTTCTGTGAGCATAAAACCTATAGTAAATCAGATGAATGCATATAACATGTTTTGGTGCAAAGATTTACTCAGTTTGAAGAATAACATGAATCAAGACCTGGACTGGTAGTTGAGATTTTTTGTTGTTGTTTAATTTGTCACCCACACTTTTAAAGATTTGCATTTTTCAGGGTTTGTATTTAGATGGTATTTCCTTTCTTCTCCAGCAGTGGCCTGCAGATAGCTTACTGCCTTTTCCTTTTCCTTGCTGCCGGTGGAAATATCTTTGTCCATGACAGCTGTGTGCTGAGGTGTTCTTAAAGGGTTCACCTGTAATTACTAGTCTCTACATAAGACACCCTCGTTTTGTCATGGATCCTGATTTAGGATCCTGGTCACTATGCCAGTTTGTCACGAATGGGTGATGTCACGAAGGGGGGTGTCAGGAGGGTGGGGCTCGGCTCTTCTCAGGGGTGTCCAGTGACAGGACGAGGGGCAGTGGCCATCAACTGGAAAACAGAAGGTTCAGCCTGACAGTGAGGAAACCCTTCTTCCCTGGGAGGGTGACAGAGCCCTGAACAGGCTGCCCAGAGAGGGGGGGAGTCTCCTTCCCTGGAGACTTTCCAAAGCCCCTGGACTGGTTCCTGTGGGATCTGCTCTAGGGGATCCTGCTCTGGCAGGGGGTTGGACTAGAGGAGCTCTGGAGCTCCCTCCCAGCCCCTTCCCCTCTGTGAAGCTGTGATATGCAAAGTTTATGTAATTGTTTTTATTAGCATCGATTCAGCATGCAATCAAAGTTACCAAGGCAAAATCAGAGTTGTCATACTACAGGGTTATGTGTGATATCGGTCGCTTACCAAAGATCTGCCATCAGTAAAGGGTCTCTTGGCCTCGAGGAGCATCCTTGCGAGGCACCCCAGCTCCAGGGGAAATCTCTGCCATGCAGCCAGACTGCGTAGCAGGGAGAGCTCAAAGAAGGCTCACTTGGGCTGTCATATTTATGGGATAAAGTGGTTGGCCCATAGTCAAACGACATGTGACAGAAAAGGTATGCATAAGATTCCTTGTATCCACAGCTCTCTTTGTTCCTTGATAAACGAGCGTTGGAAAAGCCACCCACTATTCATGTGTTAATTGCATGATCTGTGTTCCAAGCTCATATGCATCGGTGCTCACGTGTCACTGCTCCTTTGTGGGTTTTTAGAGAACAGATTGAAACTAAACGAGTTCTTGGCCTGACTACGGCTCAGGCCTTCACTTCCCCTGGAGCCTGCACCAAACCACTGCCACTCTGGTTAAGGTCAAGTGCAATTGTCGCACCATCATAAAATTTATTTTGTTCATCTCAAGAATATGTCAAACGGTGATTCCCACTGTTTCACATTAGGTTTATTGGACGTAAAGAGATTTCCTTACACACAAATTGCTTTGGTATGAGTCTGTACCCATGTTTCTGTATCATAGAATCCCAGAATGGTTTGGGTTGGAAGGGGCCTTAAAGATCATCCAGTGCCACCCCCTGCCATGGGCAGGGACACCTTCCACTAGACCAGGTTGCTCCAAGCCTCATCCAGCCTGGCCTTGGACACTCCCAGGGATGGGGCATCCACAGCTTCTCGGGGAACCTGTCCCAGTGCCTCACCACCCTCTCTGTCTCCCTGCACATCTCTGGAGGTGGGTTCCCAGCAGCACCGCAGGTTTAGGCTGCTTTGGCTGTACTCTGGGAGGAGGCAATGCTTGCAATACGACATGCTCTCCTGGCATGCTTTCCACTGTGCCCCATCCTCCTGTTTTAAATCCAAACCAAATCTAAACCCTACCTTATCCAAATTGGTAAGGTAGGTTGGGTGTAGTAAAGAGAGAAGTGGGCTCTCGTGGGGATGCAGGGAATAACTAAGTAGAGGCATGAAGGAAAAGTCTGTTTTACTTCATATGAAGCCATACACACTTGTGGGCAAATCTTTGCAGGTATCTCTCCAACCTCGCTTGCGAATCAGGAAATAGCTTATCACGTTTTAGAAGAAAGAGTCAAGATGCCATCCTTAATTGCAGTTGTTTGTTATTTTTACACATCTGTGTGTGAAAAAAAATGTCTTGCGTTCAATCTAGGTTACACTGGGCCTCATTACTTTTTCATTGGAGTTTCACCACCTGTAACAGTGTCCTCGTTTAGCTGTGAGTTAAGAAAACAGCATTAAATGCCATCACTATTTTTGAGTAGACGCACAAGTCGGAAGGGAATCTGGTGCTGCCTCACAGAGACCTGTATTATAATGCTGTTCTTCAAAAGTGAACGTGCAAAATATAGTCTGTTCTTATAGCCTAATTTATTTATGATTTTTTGTGATCTGTGTCTTGCCTAATAGAGAGTAGAGTGAAGCTACCTTAATTGAGAGCTGATTATAAGTGCTGTGAACAGAAATCTTTGTTCTCAAGAGCGAGGCACTGGAGCGTGTTAGCAGCGCATTTTCCAGATGAACTCCTTTCCTGCCTTATTTTTATGACTAGAATGAAGAAATTAAGGAATGGAGACCAAAAGCTTTCTTTTTGCTTAAAAGAAGTGCCCTGTGCCAGCTGAAAATGTGTTTACAGATCTTTAAGCTTCCCGGGAGATGCTACCCAGACTGCTTGCCTCCCTGTTGTTCCGTGGCCGTGTCTCTTCATTGCTTCACGATAGTTCACATAATCAGTCTCTGGCTTTGCGCTGCCCATTGCAGGGCTTTATTTCCTGACAAAACCACATGCAAGTAGGGAATAAAATGAAGTATCTGCAAATAAGTAAATTGAGCTAACTGTACTTTGTGACTTTGCAGCCCTACATAATCAGGATTGTGCCTGATAAGATGATTAAGCTTTGCAGACCATAACAAAGGTTATTACAGCTGCTTTTACAGGTACAAGTCAATAGAGGCATAAAGATGTTAAGTCACTCGCTGAGCCGTGTAATGAATGAATGGCTAAGCTGAAGCCAGGAATCCTTTTCCAGGCTTTTGTGCGACCACAAGGCTTTTAGCACATTTCTTCACGTTCTTCCCTTTCCGTTTCCTTTCATTTATTTTTTTCATTCCATATTGTTGTACATATGTGATGTTATTGTGATATTGAGGCAATGTTTACCCTAGCACACATGAATGGCCGTGAGCAGGGGTGGGAGAGACTGGAGGTTGTTTTGCATAGTGCAGGTTGGTCTTGAGCTGAGAAGCTCAGAGAAGGCTTTAACTTTTGGTGCTTTTTATCTAGGGTCTTCGTTGAGGCCCGAGTGTGTTTCCTTACGAAATACCAACATGGAGAGTCCTCCTGTGTAGACTTCCGTCATGGTCTTTGTAAGATGTGCTGCATCTCGGGAAGTTGAAGCCTGCAGGAACGACGTGACACAGTCCAGTCACACCACGAATCAGTGGGAAATGCAAAACCCTAACTTGTCTTTTTTAATTCAGCTTTTCTGCTGAGCCACAGATGCCAACAACATCTAACGTTCCAGGTGGGAAAATACAAACGTGTATGGGTAGCAGAGACAGGGAAATCCCATCACAGCCATTTGGCTTTGTCTGCCCTTGCATAATCCTTCTGGCAGAGCTTGGCTGGCAGCAGCACGGGCCAGGACCAGGTGGAAAGGGGACCCTACTAGAACACCTGCTCAAGCCATCACTGGGAAACCTGGAAAATTAAGCTAACCTTTCTGCTGCTGTGAGCTAATCTGCTCTGCTTGCAAGCGTTACTCACTAGTTTTGTCTAAATTATTATATTAAATGGAGAAAAAAACAACAAGGTAGATCAAACATGCTTACAGACAACATGCTTATATCCGTATATGCAGCGCATAACCATACAGTGTAATGATACTTTCACTGACATGCCAGTTCCTTACTTTGTCTTCTCTAGTTTGTTCCCAAATACAGCTTCTTTACAGTGTTTTTTTCAGCTCTTGGCTTAGAGTGTCTCCAGCACTGGGAACTTACTATCCAAGAGATGCCAGTCCAGATTCTTGTGTCCCATTTTGCAAGAGGCATTTAAACAGCCTTCTCCACTTGAAATAATTTCCTGATGGGTGTTGACTTTTTTTCCTAGGCTCTATTTTTTGCATGTTGGTGCTGAAAGCTGTGGGTTTAGATGAAGGTGTCCCTGGTCCAATCAGACATTTGACCCACACTTTTACCACATTAAAAATGGAATTTTTTCTCTGCTCTATGACATTCCTTTTTTTTTTTTTTTTGAACTGAAATACCTTGCACATTGCAATGACACATGTAAAGTGTTTCAGGCTTGTCCCCTTTCATTTATCTTCCTTTTTTAACTAGGTATCAGCAGAGTTTATGTTGTCTCTATGTGTGTGTGTGTGTGTGTGTGTACTTTTCCCCTCTGGACTTCAGCCTGTTGGGGCTGTTAGTTTGCAGCCACTAAGCTTAGCGGCTGTGAATATTATTATTATTTTATTGGTTTTATTTATTAGTAGTAGTAGTTATCTGAGTGTTTTGTATGTCTATGAAACCATACATCTAAAAAGCAGCAGATAAACTATAATACTCCTGCATAACTCTTCTACTCAGTGTATTCCCATTGCAGTGTTCAACGGAGCTAAGGCTGAGGGTTTTTTCCCCAGGT
>NW_010231704.1:9532-16035 GCF_000690775.1 Eurypyga helias | reverse complement strand
CTGCTTGCTGTTAGGTAGGGGCATTAGCTGGCGGTGGGCTCAGACTCTCACAGCGTCACACTATTAGCAGCAAGGACCGTCCTGTCTTTTGCCCTTGTTCTAACCAGTCTGTTTGCTTAAGTCTTAAACGTGCAATATGGAAGTGATCAAAACAGTGGTAAACTATGATAATGCAATCAAATTGGGCTTGTTCAGCCTGGAGAAGAGGAGTCTCCGAGGAGACCTCATTGCAGCTTTCCAGTGTCTGAAGGGGCTACAAGGGTGCTGGGAGAGGACTTTTTACAAGGGCCTGTAGTGACAGGACAAGGGGTAATGGGTATAAATTGAAATCAGGGAGGTTTAGATTAGATATCAGGAAGAAATTCTTCACAGAGAGGGTGGGGAGGCACTGGAACAGGTTGCCCAGAGAAGCTGTGGATGCCCCATCCCTGGGAGTGTCCAAGGCCAGGCTGGATGAGGCTTGGAGCAACCTGGTCTAGTGGGAGGTGTCCCTGCGCATGGCAGGGGGGTTGGGACTAGATGATCTTTAAGGTCCCTTCCAACCCAAACCATTCTGTGATTCTATGATTCTAAATGACCTCTATTCAGCTTCCAGTAGGATGATGAGTTAGCGTGAGGATGAGAGTATCACCAACTCCAGCATATGTTGCCTACTTGGGATGAAGTCCTGCCTTTCCCTTACCCTACTCTCTCTTCCAGGCCTTCTCCGTGGGCCTGTTCATTAGCCTTGCAGAAAGCCAGTGGGGAAAACAGTGTGTCTTGCTTTTTTCTGCAAGGTTAGTGAGGTGAACTGGGTATGGAGGTGTCTGATGAATGCAAGGGCTATAGGGTGGAGGTTGAACCATATGGCTAAAACCAGGAATTGCACAGCCAGGACAGGAGAGTTAGAAAGAAGAAAAAAGGAATTAGAGTTGGAAAGGGGGAAAAAGTCTTGCCTGTTCAGTGGAGGGAATATATTTGATCAGTTCAGCTGACTGGACCTGCTCTCTCTCTGTTTAGCTTTAATTATTTCTGCTTCCACTCTCCCATCGTTTAGTCAGTCTCTTCTAATTAGTAAACCCTTCACAGTAGGGATTGTGCATAATCTTGTGGGAGGACTCAGAGATACTGCAGGAACACTACAACGAAATAGTAATTCCAGTAAGTCCAGCTCAGCTCGTAGAAGTGATGGCCTCTCTTGGTTTAAAGACAGAAGACAGTTTTTCTAGGTTAACTTGCACCTTGCAGAATGAGCAGAACCAAGAAGTACAGAGCTCCCTGACTTGTGAATCAGAAGCTGGGTGTAAATTGGAGCAATGGCTGTTCCATGTATTTCAGTAGGGTAGAAGTAAGGCCGGGGTAGGGTAGAGTTAGAGGTCCCTTGAGTTTATGATGTTGTAATCTTTGCCTCCTCCCAGATTTAAGCTAATTGGATTTTTTTTTTCTAGTTCCTTCCCATGCTTTTGTAAATTAAATGTTAATGACCTGTCACAACAGTCAGTGCCATCGTACAGGCTGTCGAGCTGTGTGCCTTTGAGCTTAACCCATCCCACACATCGCACAAGCCTTTGCTTGCTGGGAAGCGTGTGCTGCTGGTGCTAGACGTGGCAGATGGGGCATAACGTAAGTAATCCCACTCCATACGGACAGCGACCGAAACGGTGCCTTTGGACACATACCAAAGTCCAGTGAGGCTGACAATGAGGTTGAGGTTCTAAGTCAGTGAGGTTGACTTCGGTCTTCGTGTGGTTTCACGTTAGATAAGATTCGTGGCATCCTTCCTGGTGAAGGGGTAGCAGGGGCTGAATTCTGGCAGCTGAGGTAACATCTGGCTTGGAGGGTAAGAGCTGCCGATGGCAGAGGGCCACGTAAGGCCTCGTGGAAACCCAGCCTAGCTAGTTCTGCTTGGGCATGGAGACAACCCCCAGCCAAAACTGAAGCTACTTCCCTCATCAAACACATGTTACTGAAGAATAAAATTTAAACAAAAAAAACCCCGAACCCTCATTGTGGAAGACATCATAATTACAGATAACAGATTTATTTTCATGGAAGAATTATTCAAGGATCGTGACAAAGAAAATAAGCCAGCTTGAGGATGGTGGAAGACGTTACACTGGAAACATCAGTATTAATATAGCGAATTGTGGAAAACATGACATTAGATAAGGTGCTTGATTTTCAGTCATATCAGCAGCAGCAATGACAAAACAGCAGAACTTAAGGCATTAAAATTGAAGAGGAAATACATTTAGTCTTTTTTTTTTTTTTTCCTGAAGAACAACCTATTTGTCAAGCCCTCGGGCTCTTCCATAGCACGGAGTTGTGCGTGTATTAAAAAAGAGAAGCAGGGACTGTGTGCTCTCGTTGAAACTTAACACTGACAAAGAGGCAAGTGGGTCTAAAATCTAAAATATCTGCAGCACAGACAGGCAGTGGTTGCATGCATGTTTTATGCAGTGGTCCTCTCATTTTAGTAATCTATCAAACGTTAGCGCAGACACGGATGTGTCAGGATCCCATGCAACTGGTGTGCGGCTCTTCCTCGCCACTGACAGCACTGCTACAACAGGATCAGGCAGTAATTCCCACGACTGTCAAAAGAACTAAAATCCATGGGAATGCAAGCTGGGCTGTCCCTGGGAACCTCACTTTGAGAGACTCTCAGTTTAAATTCTGTGTGTCTGAAATGATATATACTCTACTTGCATATTTTTTTGGACTGAGAGGGATCAATATATAAACTTCTGGGGAAAAAAAAAAGTAATAAAATCTTCTCTATATAAATATTTATCTATAAAGTTGCTTTATCCATAGAAAATTAGGATCTAGATTCTTCATTTTCTTGGAACATAAAGTGAGAATGCCCTGCGTAGGCACTGTGCCTCTACACACACAGTGGTAGACTCTTGGTAGAGCATCGTTGGCAGTAACAAAGCTACGCCAAATCGCATCAGTGGGGAATATGGTCCATAGGACCTAAGTTACACTGGAAGATAATAATGATTTCTCTCTCAAGCGCTGTTCTCTGAATTCAGCCATTAAAACATGGGAAGCAATTACCATCTCAATATTACATATTGAAATTTAAAACATCATAAAAACAGTATGTTAAGCATATAATTTTAAACTTAATAGGATTGGCATTTGCCTGCATGGTGGTGAAGCAATTCAGATTCTGCGTAATACGGATAAATCCAGATTTCACTGAGTTTGTGTACCTACGTCAAGCCTGCCATCAGCACCAAGGTTTTTGTGTAGCCCTCGTCCCTTCTGTCACATCGAGATTTCAAGCCACACGGTGCAGTTCTCATGTATCTGAAAAGGTATTTTAAACTCCTACTGAAGCTAATAGGAATTCAGCCAGCTTATGGAAGGTAGGACTAGGCTTCAAACAGACCCTAGGACTGGGACTATTGCACTCTCCATCTCAAAAGCAAGCTGGACACAAATTCAGACTGGATGAGGAAACCTTCCCCTCTTCATGTTCTTATTCTTTTACTTGGCACTGAGCGTTTTTTAGAATAAAGCCCGTTTTCTTGCCGGCAGGCAGCTCCATTCAGATGGCCGATGGTTTCATTTGCACCTTCTGGTTGAGAAGTCCCTTCAGTTGCCTGAAACAGAACGGAAATGTCGGTGAAGGCACACGCATGTCTCCCAACAGGCAGCTGTTGGACTTGGTTCCCATTAGGTAGCTCTGCCTGACGCTCTTGTTTTAGCAGCATAATTCTTAGCTTTGCAAGAAATTGAAATGAACGTGTACAGATGTCTGTACGAGGAGGCTCACACCCCAAATCTAGTGTTGTCTAGATAGCCAGTAATCCATAGGGTCTCTGCCTTAATTACTACATCCCTAGATGGCTCAGCTTTTGCCTTCCCACCCTTCGCAGCATCACTGGAAAACTCACTAAGGGACAGCTCAGTGAGCTTTCCTATAACCCCGTGGGTGACGTGACTTTAAGGGTGTGAGAAATCACGTATGATTTATCCAGAGCTGGGGCTGCAACCTAAGAAATCCTAATTTGGATGCATGTCAGCCGGTCGTACTCAGAGCTACGGTGGCAATGAAATCCTTAGAACTCTCTGAAAACTTGGACACCTTCCAGGCTGAAGGCTTGCTTAGAAAGCCAAATATCCATCCGTAGTGTATGACTTGCAACTAGCAAAACTGGTGACTGCTGAGCTCACAAGTACATGCAGCCCAAAGTCTGGTTGGTTCTTGTTTACACACAAGGCGAGGGGCTTGTCTACAACCTGCTTCTCATTGTAGGTCTGTATTACTCAGATCTTTTTAGTTTGGCCCCAGTAACACAATCCTCTCAGGTTTCTAGTAGCGGGTTACGGTCTGAGCTCAGTTTCAAGGCACAGAACCACTCACACCACCAAAACTGAAGGCATGCTCTACCAAAGTAACTGATACTTGCTTTGCCAAACACCTGTCTGAGCAAGAGTTCCAAAAGAAAGTATTCAAAACGTACTTTTCTTTTACACTGTGCATTTGTAGCTGTGTTATTTTCTGTCTTCAATCCAGTTGCTTCTTCCATTTCTAAAAAAATTGAGTGAAATAATCAAATTAAAAAGAACCAGGGCTAAGAAAGTACACAGTCAATTTAACAGCTGGCTGAAGTAAAAAAAATACCTAATTGGCTATTTCTCTGGGCATTTATCCCACAGAAGAATAACTGAAGAATGATGAATACTTCCTAAAACAATTTTCTGAGACAATGCGATTAATGTGTTCGGACTGTGTAACTTGAGGGTGTTTAGACAAAAGAATGAAATTAGCAGCTTGACTAATGCATGGGGATTCAGACAGACCTTCCAAAGCCGAATTCTGCCTTTATCCAGCAGGTTTGTGGCAGTATAACTCCAGTTGTTACAGTCTCAGGAGATGGGAGCATTCAATGTGGAATGGGCTTGGAGAGTCCTTACATTATTTTCTCCTAGGTTGGTCCCCAGGTAAAAGATAAATAGAGCCTGAAAACCTTTGAGCCAAATCTGAGCGAGACTATCGTGTTCCAGTACATCAGTTAAAAAAAAAAAAAAAACCACACCAAAAAAACCCCAACAAACCAACAAAACAAAAAAAGAAAGGTGGAGAACATTATGGAAAGTTTCAGTGTTTCAGCTGTGTCGTTCAGGCCTGTGCTGAATTAATATATTCGCTCTTTAATATGCACGATATGTGACCAGAAATGAGTGGTAACACTGAGTCTGTGAGAGAAAGAATCAAGAGCAGGATTTTGCCTAAAAGTTTGGATGAAGTATGTATGGGGATTTTTATATATTTGCAATAATTGGTATTAAGAACAGCAGTTTGGACAAGCAGTAAGACATGTAATTGATTTACTTTCCCTTGCACGTAATGGCCCAGATTCTGGTGGCTGGGTCACCATAACAGGTCATCTGGAAATGACCAGAGTATTCCTGTGAGCAGTGAAGCCTATGTACCTGTGAGAAGAGCATCAATTGTCTCCACTACGTGTTTCGCATCTTCGGCTGTGAAACACATTGGTGGTTTAAATTTCAGAATATTTCTGTGGGGTCCATCTGCACTAAGAAGGATTCGATGCTCTTTCAGCCTGTGGAAAGAGGAAACATCTGTGTCCAACACAGGTGTGAAACTATACGGTGTCCTGTCAGATCCTTCAGGCTGAGTTAGATGTCAAAAGTTTTCTTTTTTCTAGCACTATGTTATCAAAGTCTACATGAATTTAAACCAAAATTAATGACTAACTGCAGGGGATTATTAGGAGGGTTTGATCATTGCACAGTCTTTAAAAAACATTTACTTGTAAATAAGGTGAAGGGCTTCAGCTGTGGCTGGTGTTCGCTTTTGTTGATCTTTCACCAGATCCACTCCAACAAACAATCCAACACCCCTGGAGTAGAGAAAAAAACCACACAGACAAGTGAAATATGGTGTCAGCAAGCCAAGCCGCCTGCTGCAAATGCAAAACCTGTTTCTAACCACTGCAATTCCCTTCCCTAGGGCACAACGGGGAAGGAGCAGGAAAGAGAGGAGACTTTGACTTTCTCTTCAGTCGAAGGAGCAGGAAAGAGAGGAGACTTTCTCTTCAGTCATCTTTTGGCACTGGCTACTTCAGACGATCGAGTGGGATAATAGATATTTCTGAATAAATACATTTAGTTGGCTCATAAAGACTACATGGTCAGTTAAGAATAATAGAATAATTTTCTTTATTATACAATTGTAGAATTGTTCTGGTTGGAAAAGACCTTTAAGATCATCGAGGCCTGCAAGCCTGAAGCCAGGGATCTCTGGAAGACAGATAACCAAACCCAAGAACTAAGAAAACCCTACAGCCCAACCCACCCCAAAAACCCCGACAGCAGTTATCATGGTAGTAACATGCGATGAGGCAAACCCACACGGACATCTCCAAGTGAAACTCAGAGATTTGAACAAGGTCTCCATCATCCCAACGGTGTGCTGACAACTGGGCGATGGCAACCGGATGGCTCTTTCTCCCACTCTCTCCCAGAGCTTTCCCAGTGCCTAC